>NW_024387555.1:0-69833 GCF_002994745.2 Rosa chinensis | reverse complement strand
AGCAGGTTTGGAATGCCTAGAGTTCTCATTAGTGATGGAGGATCCCATTTTTGCAATCGGACGATTGAGGCTCTCTTGAAGAGATATGATGTCACACATAAGGTTTCTACACCTTATCACCCACAAACTAGTGGGCAGGCTGAGGTCTCTAATCGTCAGATTAAGGGGATATTGGAGAAGACTGTGAACCCCAACAGGAAGGACTGGTCCTTGCGTCTAGAGGATGCTTTGTGGGCCTACAGAACTGCATACAAAACTCCCATAGGTATGTCACCATATCGAATTGTCTATGGCAAACCATGCCATTTACCTGTGGAGTTGGAGCACAAGCTTGGTGGGCTGTGAAGCAGTTCAACATGGATATGGATGCAGCTGGGCTTCATAGGAAGTTGCAATTGCAAGAGTTAGAGGAGATAAGGAATGATGCCTTTGAAAGTGCTAAATTTACAAGGATAAGACTAAGGCATTCCATGACAAAATGATTCGAAGAAAGACTTTTGTTGTGGGTCAAAAAGTTCTTCTCTTCCATTCTCGTCTCAAACTCTTCCCAGGTAAGCTTCGTTCTCGTTGGATTGGACCTTTTGTTATCACTCATGTGTTTCCTCATGGAGCTGTGCAGATAAAGAGTGAACATACAAGCAACGAGTTCAAAGTGAATGGCCATCGCTTGAAGCCTTACTATGAGGCATTTGTGGAACATGAAGTGGAGGATGTACCCCTCCAAAACGTTCCAAACCCTGAGGATTAAATGGAGGTACAAGTCTAGGCTGAAAGACTATAACATTAAGCGCTGCTTGGGAGGCAACCCAATTCTGAAGTAGCTGTGGAGGAGTCATCAACGCAGATTTGTTTTCTCTCTCCCTTTTACTTCTCCAATTTTTCTTTATGTTGGTAGTCATTTTCGTAAATTTCATCCCTATATGCTTAAGTGTTTCATTGCATGCTTTTTATTGATTACATTGAGGACAATGCAATATTTAAGTGTGGGGGAAGGGATTTACACTTTTATCTTGAGTCATATATTGAAAATACAAAAAATTGAAAAATGTCAAAAATTTAAAAATTTTCGTTGCTTTTGTTTTTGTTTTGAGTCTTAGGATGCCCTTTCAACTGTCTAGGATGATTCTATATCTCTAAATCATGACTAAAAGAGGATCACAAGATTGAGATGATTTTAAACATGGTATTCTTTGGTTAATTGAGATATATGAAATGTGTGCCTTGTAGTGGATATGGATTCGAAAACTTTGGTACAGAATATGAGCATGTTAGGATGAGTTTTGATTCATATAAGCCCATGTGAGATAATTGAGCCATGTCCCTTTTTCTTGGAGTGAAATGAAAAATATATTCTTATTTTCTTGGCGATATTTTGATGATCTCATTATTCTTCATTTGATTGATTGCTTGCCATAGATTAAGTTTGATGGACTAGAGAATGCTAGAATTCACTCTTGTGCTTGTTGAGACGTTTGTCAATACATGGCCCTGATTCTGGAAGGGATAGAGGCACCCTAGGAATTTCCACCATTGCCAAATAAACCTGTGTCCCTAATTGTGCCCGTCGTGGGACTCCCCTAGATAAGCCCCTTTGAGCCTACATTGAGCCTTTTCATTCATCACCCTTAAAACCCTTAACCATGAAGCTTAGTATAGTTAAAACCCTACCCTTTGTTCTAAGAACTTAGTGGAGCTATCTTTTGAGACATACTTCGTGGGTTTGGTGCTAAGGATGAAAATTGAGAAGAGGTGAAAGTTAAAGTGTGGGGGTAGACTTGTCCATAAAAGAAAAATATATGAAAAAGCCGAGAAAAGAAAAAAAAAAAAAAAAAAAAGAAAAAATGTATACGGCTAAAAAGAAAAGAAAGAAAAATGTTTATGGATTTTAGTCCCCCATACTTGGTGATTTTGGAGTTTACGTTGAATGAAGGCCCACTACAGAAAAATTTGGCCTTTGTCCATTCACTATAGTTCAAGGGAAGTTTACAATGAAGATTGGGCCCAACATGAAGACATTAGGCCCTTTTATGTTACCTCTAGGGAAAGTGACGTTTTTGCAATACCTTGGTGGATTTCTTGAGGTCTCTACATCTACATATGCTCTGCTAGGTTTTTAGGACACTTTGATAAATCCTTACCTTTCATTTCCTTAAACCTTAAGCCCTAGCCCCATTACAACCCTTGATAAGACCTTCTTGATCCTTAAGATGGGACAGCCTTTGATGTGGAGATGAGTTACAAGAGTTGAACCTATGGCTTGGGTCCATCTGTGCAAGTAGTTGGTATCCTTCATGAGATCTTTAAAGAAAATTATACATGTGCTTTCGTTTCTTGAATTATGTGATATACTTGCTATCTTTCACATATACTTGAGTGTATAAGCTTTTAAGCATTGCCATGATCTGAGAGAAGAAAGAGTGGATATAACTTGTGAGGAGTTGAATCATACTTGTTTGAAACATGCTTAACAGAAACCATCACCATTGTTTCAACCAAGTCCTACTTGTGTATATGTAAGTTATGTGTTTTAATTAACTCTCGAATGCCTAACATTGAATTTTGGTTAAGTGCTAATCTTGGTGTTATGAAAGTAAGAGATTGCTGAGACAAATAGTTGAAGGGCAATAGAGTCATTGTTTTTGTCAAGTCTTTAAATTTTCGTTGAGTCTTAGTGTGTGTCTTAGTTTGATTTTGCTAAGGGACTAGCAAAAGCTAAGTGTGGGGGAATTTGATAGGAGCATTTTAATGCGACGTTTTAACTGCATTTCCCTACACTTTTCTGCGCCATTTCCTTGAGAAATCCCTGTTTGGGAAAGTTTCCATTCTTTGATTGGGAAAGTTCCTTATTGTAGAAAGTTTCCATTTTTGTCTTCATTTTTCATTTCTCATTTCTCATTTCTCATTTTTCATTTCTCATTTCTGGAAAGTTTCTATTTTTCATTTTTAGTAAGTTTCTATTTTCATTTTTTAGAAAGTTTCTATTTTAAGTATAGTTTCTATTTTCAGGACCTCCGAGCTAGAAAGTGGAAATGAACGCACGAATGGAAAGAGGAGCTTGCGAACATCAAGACGAACGAACATGAGAGAAAATGGCCCACACATTTGAGCAGAAATGAAGAAACAAGCTTTCCTAGTCCAACCAGGAAATCCTACGAAATGGAGGAAGGCTTCCCTAGCAAGTTTCCAACGCAACCATGAAAAAGAAATGGAAAAATAATGTGTTTTGCGTTGGAAAATGAGAAGGCTTGAAGATGAAGCAACGAGGCCCAAGAACTCTTTGGATTTTCGGCAAATTGGATAATGGCCCATCAAAGCCCATGACACTAGGGTTTGTGACGCAAACCCTAACCCTAAAGATATGTTTGCCGTGAAATTGCATGAGAGAAACAAGGAAGAGGCGTCCAAAAATCAGAAAATAAAGAAGATTTTCTATGGAGATTTTCTAGGGTTATTTTTATGGAAATAAATCAAGAGATAAACCCTAGAAGACCTAGCCGTCCAAGCCAAGAGGAAAACAAGGGGATGCCGTGCAAACCCTAGGGAATTCGGCAAAAGATAATGAAGAGAAAAACAAGGGTTTTGCCGTGAGGAAAAATCAGAAAAAAATAAAGAGATTTCGTGGAGATTTCTTAGGGAGCTTTTAAAGGAAAGAGAATATGTGTTGAACACAAAAAGCTCTCAAAGGAGTCTAGGTTCGTCCCCTTTATTCTCTAAGTATATTGTTGCCGAAATTGGTGAAGGAAATCAGAAAATATCTATATATATTTCGGCAAGATTATTTAGGGAATTTATATTGGAATTTTGTGATTGGTTGCACCACCTCATAGAGCTTATGTGGCACGAAATCATTGGAGAAAATTATGTGGAGGAAGCAAGAGATTGCCGTGAGCTTTGCTAGGGTTGTGGACGGATTGAAGACCTAGAAGCCGTCCCCTATATATTCCTCTCTTCTCTCAACGTCAAGGGTTCCGAATTTTCCACACTTTTGCGTTTATACTTTGAGAAAATAATTCAGAAATCTCTCTAGCCTAGCCGTGTTCTTCTCCATCCTCTAGGGCAACCACGAAGTGCAAGCAAGGCCAAGGAAGAAGAAGACAAGCCGTGCACACCATCCACCCTCCACCTTGAAGATTGCTTTCGAAATTCAAGAGACCACATCATCACTTCATTCATCTCATCTTCATCACGGTGTAATCCGATTCTCCTTGTACCTTTGCTTTGTATCTTCGTTGGTTTTGCCTTAGTTGACACATATGTATGAACAAGTATTGTTTTCTGAAATTTTATGATGAATTGTTAATTTTCAGATTCATATATTGCGATTTATGGTTGCTTTTGTGTGAGTGTTTGATTAAATTTGCATGATAGAAATCTTTTGTATGTTTATCTTGAATGGTTCGAAACATTTAGGGTTTTTATATGAATGTTGCTACGAATTTGAGAACATGAATCAACTTTTTGGTTTTGTGTTCTTGAATCGAATAGTAGTAAAGGTTTTGTACAAAAACCGAATTTAATCAAAGAAGATTGCAATTAGGTGGACTTTTTCATACTAAGTTGCACATTTGAGTTGATAGCCTTTCTAGGTGTTTATTGCGTTAAACATGACATGATTGACTAGCTTTCTAGGGCTTGATTGCATGTTTGATAGAATTAATCTAGGTGCTTTCACTTAGGTTAATTAGCATTGAAAGTAAAATATGGGAAATTGTTTGCTTTTGAACGTTTCACATGATCAACTCCTCTTGCATGACTATGATGAACAATGATGAACTTGAATTAATTTTAATCATGAGTTTCGACTTTGATCTTTGTTCTTGCATTCCATTTGTATTTTTATGTTTTTGCATTTTAATTATTTAGGTAACGTAGATTTTATTTTCGGAAATTAAAACCAAAAACTCCCCCCTTTTCGTAAATATGTCTATATTTTGTAAATATTATACTTTGTTTTAATTTTAATTGTTTAATTGTTTGACAATGACAGGTGTACCCTCAATCCCCGGAATAGAACGATCCCTATTTACTTTATACTACTAATGACATTTCAGGGTTAAATTGGTCGCTCGATAAAAGTGACATCATTTCCATTTTCAGTAGTTTCTATTTTTCATTTCTAGAAAGTTTCCCATTTTCAGTTTAGGAAAGTTGCCATTTTTCATTTTAGGAAAGTTTCTATTTTTCTTATTAGTTTCTATTTTCAGGACCTCCGAGCTAAAAAGTGGAAATGAACTCACAAATGGAAAGAGGAGCTTGCGAAAGTCAAGGGGAGCAAAGATGGAGAACAATGAGCCACAAAAATGAGCAGAAATGAAGAAAAGAAGTTTTCCTGGTCCAACCAGGAAACCCTGCGGAAAGGGGGAAAGCCCACCAATGAAGTTTCCAACGTTACTATGAAAAAGAAATGGAAAAATAAAGTGTTGTGACGTTGGAAGATGACATGGCATAGAAGTGACGCATGGAGGCCCAAAAGCTCTCAAGACTTGTTGGATTTTCGGCTAATTGGATAAAAGCCCACCAAAGCCCATGGAACTAGGGTTTGTGACGCAAACCCTAGCACTAAAGTTGTTGTTGCCGTGAATTTGCAAGAGAGAAACAAGGAGGTGGCGTCCAAGAAAATCAGAAATTAAAAGGAGATTTTCTAGGGTTATTTTTATGGAAATAAATCAAGAGATAAACCCTAGAGACTCCTAGCCGTCCAAGCAAGAGAGAAACAAGGAATTGCCGTGCAAAATAAAAGAGAAACCCTAGAGAATTCGGCCAAGGGATAATGAAGAGAGAAACTAGGGTTTTGCCGTGTGGAAAATCAGAAATTCAAGAGAGATTTCGTGGAGATTTCTTAGGGAGCTTTTAAAGGAAAGAGAATATGTGTTGAACACAAAAAGCTCTCAAAGGAGTCTAGGTTCGTCCCCCTTTATTCTCTAAATATATTGTTGCCGAAATTGGTGAAGGAAATCAGAAAATATCTCTATATATTTCGGCAAGATTATTTAGGGAATTAATTCTGGAATTTTGTGATTGGTTGCACCACCTCATAGGGCTTATGTGGCACGAAATCATTGGAGGAAATTATGTGGAGGAAGCAAGCTATTGCCGTGAGTTTCTCTAGGGTTTTACACGGCTTGAAGACCTAGAAGCCGTCCCCTATATATTCCTCTCTTCTCTCAACGTCAAGAGTGCCTAGTTCCCACTTTTACGTTTTACACTTTGAAGAAAATTCAGAAAACTCTCTCTAGCCTAGCCGTGTTCATCTCCATCCTCTAGGGCAACCACGAAGTGCAAGCAAGGCCAAGGAAGAAGAAGACAAGCCGTGCACATCATCCATCACCATCCTTGAAGATTGCTTTCGAAATTCAAGAGACCATTCATCACTTCATTCATCTCATCTTCATCACGGTGTAATCCGATTCTCCTTGTACCTTTGCTTTGTATTTTCGTTGGTTTTGCCTTAGTTGACACATATGTATGAACAAGTGTTGTTTTCTGAAATTTTATGATTAATTGTTAATTTTCAGATTCATATATTGCGATTTATGGTTGCTTTTGTGTGAGTGTTTGATTAAATTTGCATGATAGAAATCTTTTGTATGATAATCTTGAATGGTTCGAAACATTTAGGGTTTTTATGTGAATGTTGCTACGAATTTGAGAACATGGACCAACTTTTTGGTTTTGTGTTCTTGAATCGATAAGTAGTAAAGGTTTTGTACAAAAACCGAATTTAATCAAAGAAGATTGCAATTAGGTGGACTTTTTCATACTAAGTTGCACATTTGAGTTGATAGCCTTTCTAGGTGCTTAATGCGTTAAACATGACATGATTGACTAGCTTTCTAGGGCTTGAATGCATGTTTGATAGGATTAGTCTTTGTGCTTTCGCTTAGGTTAATTAGCATTGAAAGTAAAATATGGGAAATTGTTTGCTTATGAACATTTCACATGATCAACTCCTCTTGCATGACTATGATGAACAATGATGAACTTGAATCAATTTTAATCATGAGTTTCGAATTTGATCTTTGTTCTTGCATCCCATTTATATTTTTATGTTTTTGCATTTTAATTATTTTCTTAACTTAGTTTAAAACTAGAAAACCAAAAATCAAAAATCCCCCCTTTTTCGTAAATATGTATATATTTTGTTATATTTTTGTAAATATTATACTTTGTTTTAATTTTAATTGTTTAATTGTTTGACAATGACAGGTGTACCCTCAATCCCCGGAATAGAACGATCCCTATTTACTTTATACTACTAATGACATTTCAGGGTTAAATTGGTCGCTCCCAAAAGCGACATCATTTTCCGAAAAAGCCATAACACAAAACAATAAAAAGCATCAATTCATGCCTATTGTTTTCATACCCAAATCTCAACACTTTTCTCAAATCTCAACGCTTTTCAAAACAAATCGAAATCAATCATTTCCACAAATCATTTGTTTTCCAAAAGCCACACCCCAAAACAATAAAAAGCATCATTTCATGCACATTGTTTTCATAAATCGACAAACCACCAAAACATATATATTTCACGTAAACATATATCTACTAATACATGAATACGTATGTATATATATACATCCCATAATATATATACACACACACGTAATCATCTACTCTAAAGTGCCACTAATACCATCTATAGTTTGCAGTTAACTAAATAACTCTCAAAATAATAAGGGTATTCCCGTTCGTGAAATGAACTTCGTGAGATTACTCACCTCAGGATCCCGCTGCGTCTTCAATACAGAACCGAACTAACACTATCACCAACAACTCGTCCAATTCACCTTTTAGAAGCACCTATTCACCAATGATCTCAAATCAGTAACAATTCACAAACGATTTAAGTCCGAAACCCTTGTTTTGAACTAAAATCCCCAAAGTGGCGCCAATCGAGGCAAAACCACATCCGAGACCTCCCAAAGTCTCCGGAATACGCCCACGATCGATGTGACCAAACCACAAGTCGATCGGACGCTCAAATCCTCACGGATCGAATAAATTCACCGATATGAAACGGTAAAAATCCTAACAATTCCATACGAACTCCAAAATTTGCATATTATATATCGAAACGCTCGTATCAACGAGTAGAACATATATAATACCAAAAACAGTTCCTTAAGTGGCCGGAACACCGCCACAGACGGTGGTGCACCGCCGCCGGCCAAAAACTCATTATTTCACAAAACTCCCAACATCAAAAAGCTTCATCTAAGCATGCTTGTGAATTCTCATAACTGGATCGAAGTCAGAAAACAAGCCTAAGGGATCGAAAACTACCTCACAAGCCGTGAACAGTGATCCAATCCAAGTTGATCGAAGTTTCACGTGAATCGATCCAAACAACCACCAAGGATCGATCAACGAGGCCGCTCTGAGCTCAACCAAGGAATCGTTGAAGCCATGAAGTCACCGGAGATGTGTTTTCCGGCCGGGTCCGATTTCTCCAGTCTGCACCGCCTTGAACTGCCACCGAGACGGAGAATCGCCGTAAGAGAACACCAGAGGGACGACCAGACGGAGGAGACGACCCTGCTGGCCAAGTTTCAAGGCCGGAGACCGCCGCAGTTGGCCGGAAAAGTCGGGTCGGATCGGCCGGGTTCGGGTCGGGTCAGGCGGTTTTCTTCGATACTGAGGGAGCGGACGAGAGAGAAGAGAGAGAGAGTGTGGTTTCCGGAAAAGGAAAGTGGAAAAATGAATATATTTTTCTGATTTTTCCTATATATACTAAAATGGAAACTTCTTCCGCTAGCCATAACTTTCTCATACGAACTCCGATTCTCGCGTTCCACATGTCCACGAACTCGTAACGACGCGCTCTACAACTTTCGTGAAGGAAGTTTTCGGAGAATCCCAACATATAAAAAGTCAACCTTTGGCAACCCCCAAAAACCATACTTTTCAAATAATTATTCGCCCGAAACACTTCCGCTCCATCCACGAGCCACGAAACGTCCAAAAATCACAATTTAGATTCCGGAAAATCCTCGGAAAATAAATACGAATTTCTGGGGCATCACAAGATACTTGAACATAACCTCCACTTGTAAATTGTGTGTTTTGTACTTTCTATACTTGTATAAACTTCTTACGTGGTTTATTTGTGAAAAGATTGTGGATAGTTTTTAATTTATACTCTATTTATATTTGTATAAATCATAAATAGTAAGTTCGTGAATAGGAACTTGTGAATAGTGACTCGTGAATAGTAAAGTTGATGTATAAATCACTAATTTGTAATTAACTCACTTTATACTTTGCTAACTTCTTTGAATTTTGATGATGTTCAGGATTCCTATGAATGACCGAGCCTTTTAGACCCTCTACACTAAAGGAAATTGAAGCAAGGCTCGCTCGTTTGAAGGGTCCTTCACTCCTTGAGCACACAAGCCCTTCCCCTTCAACATACAAGGAGTACACATTTAACGAGCAAGGGAAGCGGATTTACTTTTCTGAGGAGTCTACATCACCTACACCAAGTCCATCTCCTCCTTCACGTTCACCTTCACCTGTGATTTCGTCCAACTCTACACCACCACCTTCACCACCACCTGAAGAAGTCGAAGAAGAGAGAATGGCATCTATTAGGGAACTCTCCACCGCAACTGTTGAAGGAGGACCCCCTACAGGCATAGTATACCCTGCCCCTGCAGCTGGAAGACAGGCAGAATTCGAGCTTAAAAGTGGATTGTTGCACAAGCTCCCTATCTTCCATGGACTTAATATGGAGGATGCTAACAAGCACGTACGAGAATTCCAATCTGTTTGTGCAAACATGCAACCACAAGGGGCGGATGAAAACCTTCTTAAGATGAGAGCATTTCCATTCTCTCTAGCTGATAGAGCCAAGGATTGGCTATATGAACTTCCTGCAGGACGTATCACATCATGGGAAACAATGAGAAAGGCCTTCTTGGAGAAATACTTCCCAGCTTCAAAGGTCATCACACTTAGGAAGAAGCTTAGTGGAATAGAGCAAGCCCATGATGAGTCATATGCTGCGTACTATGAGAGGTTCAACTCCCTACTTGCACAGTGTCCTCAACATCAGATGAAGGATGAGACCCTACTTACATGTTTCTATGAAGGACTCTTACCCTTGGAAAGGCAAATGCTTGATGCTGCAGCTGGAGGAGCTTTTGTGGATAAGTCACCTGCGGTTGGGAAGGAGCTTATAGCTAATCGTGCCCTAAACTCTCAACAATATGAGGGGGTAGGACACTCTACTCGTAGGGTGCATGAGATGAGCAAGAATACTGCCATTGAAGACCAACTGAATAAGCTTACTCTCCTCATGAATCAAGTGGTAAGTTCCAAGGGACCAAGTGCAACAATAGCTTGTGGAGTATGCTCTATGCAAGGGCATGTTACAGATCAGAGCCCTCAACTCAATGAGAATGGAGGATGGGAATCTGCAAATGCTATTGGAGGGTATCAAGGAGGATATCAAGGAGGACCTCAACGTCCTAGACATGACCCTTATTCAAATACTTACAACCCAGGATGGAGGGACCATCCCAACTTCAAGTGGACCAACAATGATAACGTTCAGAATCCTCTTGGAGGGAATTTCCAACGTCCACAAGGGCCTTCATTCCAAGGGTCATCTTTTCAAAGGCCTTACATGCCTCCTCCTCAACAGAATTCAGGATCTTCCATGTCTCACTATGACAAAACGTTGGAGGCCTTGACTAGTTCTACCCAAGCCTTGACAAACTCTACACAGGCTTTGATTCAAGGACAACAGACCCACACCAAGGACATTGCAGAGCTCAAGAAGCAAATGGGTCAAGTTGTGGATTTCATGAGCAAGATCCACGAAACTGGCAAGCTCCCTAGTAATACAATACCTAACCCTAATGTGGAGAATGCATCAGTTGTGACTACAAGGAGTGGAAGACCATTTGTGGATCAACCGAAGAAGGCTCAAGTGAGCATAGAGATTGAGGAAGACCAAGAACCCACCAAGTTGGGTTTCGAGAAGGACCCTGCAACGTCCAAGGAAGAGACCAAGGCGTCCTCACCATTAAAGGCAAAACCGGAAATTCAAGGTAGTAATTCTAACTTATCAAATTCGGTTATTGCTAACCTTTCTTCTTCTTGCATGCCCTTCCCACGCAGGTTCGCCCAATCTAAGAAGGATGAAAGTGACCAAGCTATCTTGGAAACTTTCAAGAAGGTGCAAGTAAACTTACCCCTCCTAGAGGCCATCAAGCAAGTCCCTAAGTATGCCAAGTTCCTCAAAGAGCTTTGCACTACTAGGAGGGTAAACCGTGAAAAGGAGGTGGTAAAGGTAAGTGAGAACGTCTCTGCCTTGATTCAGAGGAAGATTCCTCCAAAGTGTAAGGATCCTGGAAGCTTTACTATTCCTTGTACTATTGGTAACTCTAGATTTAAGAATGCCATGCTAGACCTAGGTGCATCTGTTAATGTTATGCCCTACTCTGTTTATGAAACCCTAGGTCTAGGGGAACTTAAATCTGACAATGTTATGATAGGAGCATTTTAATGCGACGTTTTAACTGCATTTCCCTACATTTCTCTGCGCCATTTCCCTGAAAAATCCCTGTTTGGGAAAGTTTCCATTCTTTGATTGGGAAAGTTCCTTATTGTAGAAAGTTTCCATTTTTGTCTTCATTTCTCATTTCTCATTTTTCATTTCTCATTTCTCATTTCTCATTTCTCATTTCTCATTTCTCATTTCTGGAAAGTTTCTATTTTTCATTTTTAGAAACTTTCCATTTCTCAATTTTAGAAAGTTTCTATTTTTCAAATTAGGTAAGTTTCCATTTTTTTCATATTAGTTTCTATTTTCAGGACCTCCGAGCTAAAAAGTGGAAATGAACGCACGAATGGAAAGAGGAGCTTGCGAACGTCAAGACGAACAAATATGAGAAGAATTGGGCCACACAATTGAGCAGAAATGAAGAAATAAGCTTTCCTAATCCAACTAGGAAACCCTGCGAAATGGAGGAAGGCTTCCCGAGCAAGTTTCCAACGCAACCATGAAAAAGAAATGGAAAAATAATGTGTTTTGGCGTTGGAGATGAGAAGGCTTGAAGTTGAAGCAACGAGGCCCAAGAACTCTATGGATTTTCGGCAAAATGGATCAAGGCCCATCAAAGCCCGTGGAATTAAGGTTTGTGACGCATGGAGGAAACCCTAGGGATGCTTTGCCGTGAAAACCAAAGGGAGGAGAGAAAAGTGGCGTGAAATATCAAGGGAGAATAAAAGATTACGCAAGAGATTTTCTAGGGTGGAATTTATGGAAAGAAATCAAGAAAAAGCACCAAATGGCGTCTAGATTCATTCCTAGAAACCCTAAGTATATTTTGGCCGAAAATACAAGAAGAAAATCAGAAAATATTCAAGGAATTTCGGCAAGAATATATTAGGGTATCTTCTTGGAGTTTTATGATTGGTTGGATGACACACTAGGGCTTACTTGGCAATTTCTCATTGGTGGAAGGCATGTGGAATTATTAATTTAATTCCTTGGTAAATAAATCAGAAAACTCACGGCTTGGAAGCCAAGACATGCCGTTCCCTATATATACACTCACCCTAGACGTTTCAAAGGACCACTTCACAATTCAGAAAATTCTCTCTACGCGCGGAAGCTCTCTCCATTCTCTAGTTCAACCTTTGGCGTTTTCAAGCAAGGAAGGAAGAAGCAAGCTTAGGCCGTGAGCATCATCATCCATTCCACCTTGAAGCCGTGCACTTTGAAGCTTGCTTTCAAGCTTCAATCGTTCATTGTTCAAGTTATTCATCCATCTCTCCATTCACGGTGTAATTCAACCTTCTTTCTTGTAATCACTTTTGATTCTCCTTGTTTGATTTCGTTGGATGTTGTTCTAGTTAACATTGATGTTTGAATAAGGTTTATATTCTGAAAATTTATGATTGATTAAGGATTTTCGATTTCTATGTTGTGATTCCAAAGTTGCTTATGTGTGATTGTTCGATTGAATTTGCTTTATAGATATCTCTTGTATGTTAATCTTAATTGGTTCGAAACTCTTAGGGTTTATGTATGAGTGGTGCTAGATTTAAGAACATGAAATCAACTTTTTGTTTTGTGTAACTTGAATCGAAAGTAGTAAAGGTTTTGGACAAAAATCGAATTCAATTGAAGAGGATTGCAATTAGGTGAACTTATTCATACTAAGTTGTGCACTTGAGTTGATAGCCTTTCTTGATGCTTCTTGCGTTGAATATGTATGATTGACTAGCTTTCTAGGGCTTGATTACATGTTTGATAGGATTAGTCTTTGTGCTTTCACTTAGATTAATTAGCGTTGAAAGTAAAATATGGGAAATTGTTTGCTTTCGAATGTTTCACATGGTCAACTCCTTTCACATGACTTGGAAGAACAATATAAACTTGATTCGAATTCAATCATGAACTTGGTTTTAATCTTTGTTTCTTACATGTCATTCTTGTATTTGTGTTTTTGTTTATACTTAGTTTTAATTCTTGTTTTTAATTTTCGAAAAACCAAAAACCAAAAACCCCCCTAAATTAGTGAATAGTGTTTATGTGTGAATAGTATACTTTGTTTTTATTTTAATTGTTTAAATTGTCTTACATTGACAGGTGTACCCTCAATCCCCGGAATAGAACGATCCCTACTTGCTTATACTACTAATGATAATTCTAGGGTTAAATTATATGCTTGCTTTGAGCGTATCAATTTTTGGCGCCGTTGCCGGGGATTGAAAAATCACTTGTTGCATTGTGAATATTGTTGTTTTCGTAAATATTATATATATGTTCATATTGTGATCGAAATTTAGTAAAGAAAATACTTAGGTTGTTATTTATATTATTGAATACGAGTTTTATTGTGAGTTGTAAATTAAAGAGGAATAGGTGAAGTCGTGTTTATTAATATTGACCTAAACCCCTTATTGGTACCTAGTTCAGGTCCCTTAAGGTTGAGGGCGGTTTTTATTAATATTCATTGAACTGTCTTCACACCTAGGACCTTTTTCATCTAAGTAAGTATAGCCTATGTGGGATGGTGTCTAGGAAGGGGACAACGTTCATAACGGGTTTGGATCCAGAAGTGCTTACAAATGGGCCTAAACCACATTGTGGGAGTTGATGCACCTAAAAGCAAGCGCATAATTTAACCCTGAAATGTCATTAGTAGTACGTAATAAGTAGGGATCGTTCTATTCCGGGGATTGAGGGTACACCTGTCATTGTCAAACAATTAAACAATTAAAATTAAAACAAAGTATAATATTCACAAAGATATTCACAACTATAAACATTGTACACGAAAAGGGGGGATTTTGTTTTTGGTTTTCGAAAATAAAACTAAGTTAACAAAACAATTAAAATGCAAAAACATAAAAATACATATGGAATGAGAGAACAAAGATCAAAACCGAAACATATGATTAAAATTGACTCAAACCCTAATATTGTTCATCTAAGTCATGAGAAAGGAGTTGATCATGTGAAACGTTCGAAAGCAAACTATTTCCCATATTTTACTTTTCAATGCTAATTAACCTAAGCGAAAGCACCTAGATTAATCCTATCAAACATGCAATCAAACCCTAGAAAGCTAGTCAATCATGTCATGTTTAACGCATTACACATAGAGAAAGGCTATCAACTCAAGTGTACAACTTAGTATGGAAAAGTCCACCTAATTGCAATCCTCGTTAATTAAATTCGATCTTTGTACAAAACCTTTACTACTTTGATTCAAGTTTACACAAAACGAAAAGTCGATTTCATGTTCTTAAACCTAGCACCAATTATATCGAAACCCTAAGTGTTTGCAACCACATAAGATTAAAATACAAAAGTTATCTATAACGCAAATTTAATTAAACAAACCCACATAAGCAACTCTCGAATCACAATAATATGAATCTGAAAATTCTCAATTAATCATAAAAATTCCAGAAATTAATATTTGTTCAAACACATATGTCAACTAGTTCATAACCAACGAAATTCAAAGCAAAGGTTACAAAGGAGAATCGGATTACACCGTGAGATGGGGATGGTGATGAACGATTGATGTGGTGGTCTCTTGAATCTCGAAAGCAAGCTTCAAGGTTGGAGATGGATGATGGATGCTCACGGCTATGCTTCTTCTCCCTTGGCCTTGCTTGAACTCGTGGAGATGACTAGAGGATGGAGAAACTCACGGCTATGCTAAGAAGATTTTCTGATTTTTTTCTAAAGTGTAAATTGTATGGGGGAGAGGATCCCTTGACGTTGAGAAAAGGGGAGAATATATAGGGGCACGGCTAGGGTTCTCCAAGCAATCAGAAATTTCCACATCACTTCAACCAATGGTATGATGCCAAGTAAGCCTTGTGATGTGGTCCAACCAATCGTAGAATGCCAAGTAAGCCTTGGTGTGTCATCTAACCAATCAAAACTCTCCAAATTAATTCCCTAAATTCCTTTAATATATATCCTTGCCGAAATTATATAAGGATTTTCTGATTTTCTTCATTAATTTCGGCCAAGAATATCTTAGGAGAGAGTAATTGCCGAAATTCCATAAATAAATTCTGATTTGCTTCACCAATTTCGGCCACAAATATCCTTGGGAAAGTAATTGCCGAAATTCCATAAATAAATGCTGATTTGCTTCACCATTTTCGACCAAAAATCACATTTAAATCTTCCAAGAATATCTCTTTGCCCTTAAAAATCTCCCTTGAATTACTCCAATCAAAATCTTCAATTATATTTTCAGATTTTCATGTTGCCTCCTCCTTTTCCTCTTTGTATTTTACGGCAAACACATATATATTCTCCAAAAATATCTCTCATGTGTCACAAACCCTAATTTCCATGGGCCTTTATCCATTTGCCGAAATCCATAACCTCTTGAGAGTTCTTGGGCCTTTGTGCGTCACCTTCAAGCCATGTCATCTTCTAATGTCTTCAAGAAGCTTCTTTCAATGCCATGACACTTCATTTTTCTGCTTTCCTTTCTTGGTTGACTCAAGAGTCTTGTTTTGGCAGGGTTTCCTCTTCTGGACAAGGTTTCCTGGTTGAAACAGGATTTCCTGGTTGAACCAGGAAAACTTCATTTCTTCTTTTCAGCTTATTTATGCAGCCCTTTGTATCTCATTTTGTCTCCTTCCAACATTGGCGAGCTCCTCTTTCCATTTGTGAGTTCATTTCCACTTTTTAGCTCCGAGGTCCTGAAAATAGAAACTAGTAAGAAAAATAGAAACTTTCCTAAAATGAAAAATGGCAACTTTCCTAAACTGAAAATGGAAACTTTCCAAAAATGAAAAATAGAAACTACAAAAATAGAAACTTTCTACAAATATGAACTTTCCCAATCGAAGAATGGAAACTTTCCTAAATAGAGTTTTATTAAGGAAATAACGCAGAAAATGTAGGAAAATGTAGTTAAAACGTCGCATTAAAATGCTCCTATCAGGAGTAGCTCATGCCAAAATGGATTCTACCTCTTGTGTTCGCCCTCCCCTACCTGGCCATTTCAGTAAGGTTGCCCAAAGGATGTAGGAGGGACTTTGTGTCGAGACAACTATACTTGGGCCGCACGTCCACTTGATTTACCACTTGAAATTTAATTCGAAATCAATGATATGTATAACAAAAGAAAATGTTGTGATACACTAAGGTATATTGGATTAAACATAGTCTTGAAAAGGGTAGCTGTTTCAGTCCCATTGCACATCGAGACTCCCTGTTCCCGTACCTAAGTGTTGAAATAATTGTTGATGCGCTAAAAGCAAGCGCATAATTTAACCCTGAAAATATCGTTAGTAGTATAAGCAAATAGGGATCGTTCTATTCCGGGGATTGAGGGTACACCTGTCATTGTCAAACAATTAAACAATTAAAATTAAAACAAAGTATAATATTCACAAAGATATTAACAAGTATAAACATTATTTACGAGAAGGGGGGATTTTGTTTTTGGTTTTGAAAATAAATTAAGTAAACAAAAGAATTAAAATGCAAAAACATAAATACAAAGATGGAATGAGAGAACAAAGATCAAAATCGAAACATATGATTAAAATTGACTCAAACCCTAATATTGTTCATCTAAGTCATGAGAAAGGAGTTGATCATGTGAAACATTCGAAAGCAAATGAATTCCCATTTTTTACTTTTCAATGCTAATTAACCTAAGCGAAAGCACCTAGATTAATCCTATCAAACATGCAATCAAACCCTAGAAAGCTAGTCAATCATGTCATGTTTAACGCATTACACATAGAGAAAGGCTATCAACTCAAGTGTACAACTTAGTATGGAAAAGTCCACCTAATTGCAATCCTCGTTAATTAAATTCGATCTTTGTACAAAACCTTTACTACTTTGATTCAAGTTTACACAAAACGAAAAGTCGATTTCATGTTCTTGAACCTAGCACCAATTATATCGAACCCTAAGTGTTTGCAACCACATAAGATTAAAATACAAAAGTTATCTATAACGCAAATTTAATTAAACAAACCCACATAAGCAACTCTCGAATCACAATAATATGAATCTGAAAATTCTCAATTAATCATAAAAATTCCAGAAATTAATATTTGTTCAAACACATATGTCAACTAGTTCATAACCAACGAAATTCAAAGCAAAGGTTACAAAGGAGAATCGGATTACACCGTGAGATGGGGATGGTGATGAACGATTGATGTGGTGGTCTCTTGAATCTCGAAAGCAAGCTTCAAGGTTGGAGATGGATGATGGATGCTCACGGCTATGCTTCTTCTCCCTTGGCCTTGCTTGAACTCGTGGAGATGACTAGAGGATGGAGAAACTCACGGCTATGCTAAGAAGATTTTCTGATTTTTTTCTAAAGTGTAAATTGTATGGAGAAGAGGAACCCTTCTCAACGAAAAAGAGGTGGGTATATATAGGAGCATCGCTAGGGTTCACAAAGCAATCAGAATTTTCCACATAGCTTCAACCAATGATAATTCGCCAAGTAAGCTTGTGATGTGGTCCAACCAATCATAGAATGCCAAGTAAGCCTTGTGATGTGGTCCAACCAACCAATCATAATTCTCTAAAATACCTCCCTAATATTTAATTGCCTAATTTCCTTGAAATTATTCTGATTTTCTTCATGAATTTCGGCCAACATTCCTTTAGGGAATTTAGGGATGAATCTAGACGCTTTTTGAGCTTTTCCTTGGTGCACTGATGCGGCTGAAATAGCCTCACAATTTAACCCTGCAAAATGTAGTTGTCAGTATAGGATAAGCAGGGATCGTTCAGTCCGGGGATTGTAGGGTACACCTACAAAAAAAGGTCAATTAACAAATAAAAGAATAAAATGGGGGTTTTGGAATTTGGTTTCTAATCTACTAAAAATAAAAACAAAGCAAATAAAACTATATACAATGATCGACTTCCCTAACCTAGACCAATACCACTCGGAAATTACTAAGTGTAAAAACAGAAAATTCATTTCAACATGCTACAAAAATGTGCCCACCTTAAATGCCTAGATAAGAGCCAAAATGAAAAGCCTCAGCGGATCAATCCATTTATCTGATTCGTTCTAATGTAGGTTTGGATCGGAAAAGTCCTTACCAAGCCTAATACTACTAAATTTCGAAAACACTCAGCGTAATTCTCTTAACTAGTAGTATTATCTAACCCTCGAATCAACTCACACGTGCAAATTAACCATTACACATAGAATTTAACACGTAATTTCCAGAATCATTTAATCATTAAAGCATGATTTTTACCACTTTTTAGAACTAATTGCTACTTGTTTAACTCAGCGTCTTAACAAATAACAATTACTCTTGGCAAATTAAGCAAACACACAAAAACTCTCACCGTTATTCTAGCATGCAAACTTATGAACCTAACTCTGAAAATTACCAAAACACATAAAAGGGCACAAGATTGTAACATGCATCATAAAAGAATTCTCAAAATTAACTCAATAATAAACTGAAAATCTCAAAAATATTAATAAAAATATTCTGAAAATTTCATGTCTCCAATTACACAACTCACAAATTGAAACACACAAAACCGAAACAAAAATTATAAGTAGAGTCATAGTTACACTTTGAAGCTTTCCTCAGCGGCTTAGCAACATGGTGATGAACTCGTCTCTGCGATGGTGGTGGAGCGTCCTTGACTCAGCGCCTTAGAGCTTTGTAGATTGATGGATGGATGGTGTCACGGTCTTGTAAGATATGGAGGTTTGAGGAGTGAATTGGGTAGTCTTGGAATGATCTTGGTGATAGGAGCAAAAAGTGTGACGATATTATTGAATATGTGCCCCATTTTAGCCTTGTTTCTCCCTTAAGTTTAGTGTTTTTAGTCATTGAGTCGTTTTTAGAGTCTTGTTGAGTGTTTGGAGTGAAATAGGCGGAAAAAGTAAAATTCATGAAAAATCCTAGCTGGATCAGGATTCCTAACTGTCAACTGTTTTTGCGGTCTTTACATTTTATTTTCTCTAGAAAATTCTGATATTCTCCTGCTTGTTGTAGGAAACATTGCCTGGTTGAACTCTTGGAAACAGCAATGATGGAGTCATAAAATAAAGCATTAAGATATTTGACCAAGCAATGAAGAAGGGGAATAAAGGAGAAAGATGTTTTCAGTTGGGGAATAAAGGAGAAAGATGTTTTCAGTTGAAGAATAAAAGAGAAAGATGTTTCAACTGAAAAATAAATAAGAAAAAGATGTTTCAGCTTGGAAATTAAAGGAATTGCCCCATTATGAGAGGAGTTAAGGCCTTAAAGGAGAAAGATGTTTCAGCTGGAAAATTAAAGGAAATACGGTGCAATCTCATCCGTCCAATGATGAAGGGTATGATCGACAAAAGCCAACCAATGCTCCCCTATAAATAGACAACGTCCAGAACTGAATTTGCATCACTTCCCAGCCAAGATCATTCCAAGACTGCCCAATTCACTCCTCAAACCTCCATATCTTACAAGACCGTGACCACCATCCATCCATCAATCTACAAAGCTCTAAGGCGCTGAGTCAAGGACGCTCCACCACCATAGTAGAGACAAGTTCATCACCTTGTTGCTAAGCCGCTGAGGAAAGCTTCAAAGTGTAACTATGACTCTACTTATAATTTTTGTTTCGGTTTTGTGTGTTTCAATTTGTGAGTTGTGTAATTGGAGACATGAAATTTTCAGAATATTTTTATTAATATTTTTGAGATTTTCAGTTTATTATTGAGTTAATTTTGAGAATTCTTTTATGATGCATGTTACAATCTTGTGCCCTTTTACGTGTTTAGGTAATTTTCAGAGTTAGGTTCATAAGTTTACATGCTAGAATAACGGTGAGAGTTCTTGTGTGTTTTCTTAATTTGCCAAGAGTAATTGTTATTTGTTAAGGCGCTGAGTTAAACAAGTAGCAATTAGTTCTAAAAAGTGGTAAAAACTATGTTCAATGGTTAAACGATTCTGGAAATTACGTGTTAAATTCTATGTCTAATGGTTAATTTGCACGTGTGAGTTGATTCGAGGGTTAGATAATACTACTAGTTAAGAGAATTACGCTGAGTGTTTTCGAAAATTAGTAGTATTAGGCTTGGTAAGGACTTTTCCGATTCAAGCCTACATTAGAATGAATCAGATAAGTGGATTGATCCGCTGAGGCTTTTCATTTGAGCTCTTATCTAGGCATTAAAGATGGGCACATTTTTGTAGCATGTTGAAATGGATTTTCTGTTTTTACACTTAGTAATTTCTGAGTGGTATTGGTCTAGGTTAGGGAAGTCGATCATTGTATATAGTTTTATTTGTTTCGTTTTTATTTTAAGTAGATTAGGATCCAAATTCCAAAACCCCCCATTTTATTCTTTTATTTGTTAATTGACCTTTTTGTGTAGGTGTACCCTACAATCCCCGGACTGAACGATCCCTGCTTATCCTATACTGACAACTACATTTTGCAGGGTTAAATTGTGAGGCTATTTCAGCCGCATCACTTGGCTGGGAAGTGATGCAAATTCAGTTCTGGACGTTGCCTATTTATAGGGGAGCATTGGTTGGCTTTCCCAACTGAAACGTCTTCTTTATGGCCTTAACTCCTCTCATAATGGGGCAATTCCTTTAATTTCCAAGCTGAAACGTCTTTCTCTTATTTATTTTTCCAGCTGAAACATCTTTTTCTTTTATTCGTCAACTGAAAACATCTTTTCTCCTTTATTTCCCAACTGAAAACGTCTTTCTCTTATTTATTTTCCAGCTGAAACGTCTTTCTCTTTTATTCCTCAACTGAAAACATCTTTTATCCTTTATTTCCCTTCTTCATTGCTTGGTCAACCTGATTTAATAAAGGGCACAAAATTAAATTCTTTTAGAGAAAATAAAAGAAACTAAAACAATTTAATTTCAGAAAAATACACCCATAAATTCTCTCTTAAGGCCCACAGATTAGCATGACGGTGAGGAATCCTGATCCCGCTAGGATTCTTCATGAATTTTGCGTTTTCTGCCTATTTCACGCCAAACACTCCACAAGACTCTTAAAATGACTCGATGACTCAAAACACGAAACTTAAGGGAGAAACAAGGCTAAAATGGAGCACATACTCATTAATATCGTCGCACATTGTGCTCCTATCAACTACCCCACACTTAGCTTTTGCTAGTCCCTTAGCAAAACAAAAATACAAAACAAAACAAAGACTCAACGAAAAGCAAACAAATGACTCTACTTCCCCTAACTGTTGTCTCAGAGATTCCAAACTCATGGCTTTCACGTTGAACACTTAATCAAAATTGCATAGATAATTCCATGGTTAATAAACATGTAACATTCATATGACTAAGCAAGATATGGAGAACTTAAGTTATACAGTGAATGATAGCATGTTTCGAACAAGTCCAATCCAAACTCACAAGGCATACTCTCTATTTTTCTCTCAGAAATGGCTACGCTTAAAAGCTTCACACTCAAGTATATGCAAGAGAACAAATTGTAAGGCAACAAACAGCTTGCATATTTCATCAATAAACGCATTTTGTGAAGAATGTTTAAAGACCTCATGAAATGACTAAGTGCACAAATGGACCTAAACCATAAGCTCGACTGCGTACCTGACTCCACTAACCAAAGACTGCCCATCTCAAGGATCAAGTCAGCACTTAAAACAGGTTGTAATGGGGCTAAGCTAGGGTTCTCGAAATGAAGATTAAGGATACAAAAATCCTAAGGACCTAGCAGAGCACATAAGGACCACCTTATGTCATCATTTTTGTAGACCAAATATCATTGTTTTGGGCCAAACCTTCACTCTAACCAACATGGGAATGGACAAAGGCATAATTTTCAACTTTGAGCCTTCTACAAATTTGAAAGTCCAAAACCACACTTCAACAATTTCCCAAGAGTTTTCTTTTCAATTTTTCTTCTATTTTGCCGCTTTTCTTTCTTTCTTTTTCATTTTCATTTTCTTTCTTCTTTTTTTTACGGCAAATTTTTTTTTCTTGGATTTTCCCCACCCCACACTTGTCTTTCATCGTCACCCCTACATACTATGTCATGCTCTACTAAGTCCCTAAGACAAGGGTAGAGATATCCTGTTCTAAGCTCATGGTAGGGTAGTGAGGGTGATGAAACAAAGGTTTTCAACGTAGGCTCAAAGGGGTTCATTCTAAGGAGTCCCACGACGGGCACAGTTGGGGACACATGCTTGTTTGGCTATGGTGGTTACCCTAATGCCTTCTATCCTATCCAGGATCAGTGCATATTATGGCATACAAGTTTTGACAGTCACAACAGCCGAGTTCTAGTACTCTCTAGTCCATTAAAATCTATGGCACATGATATCATTGGATTTTCAAAGAATGATGAGGTTTTGCAAATACAGCCATGAAATTTTGAATTTATCAATAAGCACTCGAAAAGAAAGTATTTTAGCTCAACAGCTCACTTAGGGTAAAATGAATCAGACTTAATCCTAGCATGCTTAATGAACCAAGTTACAATCCTATCTCAAATCTTCATACAAGCATCACAACGTCGATTAACCACAGAATTCAATTAAGTCCTATTTCGATTGTGAAAACCTTCAGCCATGAATTCAGAGACATGTTCATCCTAGACGTTAGGGGCATCCTAAGACTCAAGCAAACAAAACAAAAAAAAAGACACTAAAAAAACCATAGAAATTTTTTTTTTTTTTTTTTTTTTTTTAGGGAAGGGTAAAATAAACAAACAATAAACAAAGACACAAGTACAATTCAACCTAAGCAAGTGAAGGGATAGAAATTTCAAACTCTCGTTGATGGCTCCTTCACAGCTTCGGTTGAAATGGGTTGCCTCCCATGCAGCGCTTAATATTTATAGTCCTTCAGCCTGGACTTTTCTCCTTGTTCACACGTGCTCGGTCAAGTGTTAGTAACATATACAAGGTTAGGAATACAAACATTATGCCTTTCCTACTTTCTAAGTTACTTTTACATTTACATACTTAGGTACTGGAACAGAGGACCTTGGTTGTGCAATGGGACTATAGAACATCTACCCTTGACAAGGTCATGTTTAATCCAATATAGCTTAAGCAGGTCACACATCAATTTTTTTTTTTTATTTTTTTATTTTTTTTATAAACATAGTTAATATCTCAATTGATTCCAAGTTGTAAGTCGAGCCCAATAGAAACCACTACTATTGGTGAGATACGATATAGGGATAGTCGCCCAGACATAAGTCTCTTTCCTTTGTTTCAGAAGGCCGGATGGCCAGATTAAGAGGTAAGTGAGAGGGAGGACTCATTTTGGTGATACTACGGAGGCTACTCCCTCATTGAGGTTTAGGCCCCTATCGGCTACTCCCACATAATGGTTTACGCTCATTCTATAGTATCTCTGAGATCCAATTGAACCCATCACCCAGGGTCTCAACCTTAGACACCATCCGTATGTGCCCCTTACTCAGCTGGGAAATTAACTTATATGTTAGACCGTTCTCCAAGTGTTAATAAAGGCCGCCCTCAACCTCAAGAGACCTGAGCAAGGTACTAAAGAAGGGTTTAGGCCAATATTAACAAAAGGGCCCTTGTCTACTCATACGATTTTACACACTTACAACAATTAAGTATTTAGCTAAATTCATAACCTAAGTATATTAATCTAAGTGAAACACATTCAATTTACAATATGGTTAAAAAAAACAACTTCTACAAATTGTACAACAATGATAACAGACATGCTTAATTTTGTAACACTCATAAAACTTAAACTAAATCACAATTAAAGCTTGGCCTAACCGAAATCGCAATTTGTCACCATTCCACAAGTGTAGTACAAAAATTAGTATGCATTCTATATACAACAAAATCGATGACACTTTAAGTGCAAGGGATTTTAACAATCCCCGGCAACGGCGCCAAAAATTGATGCGGCTGAAATAGCCTCACAATTTAACCCTGCAAAATGTAGTTGTCAGTATAGGATAAGCAGGGATCGTTCAGTCCGGGGATTGTAGGGTACACCTACAAAAAAGGTCAATTAACAAATAAAAGAATAAAATGGGGGTTTTGGAATTTGGTTTCTAATCTACTAAAAATAAAAACAAAGCAAATAAAACTATATACAATGATCGACTTCCCTAACCTAGACCAATACCACTCGGAAATTACTAAGTGTAAAAACAGAAAATTCATTTCAACATGCTACAAAAATGTGCCCACCTTAAATGCCTAGATAAGAGCCAAAATGAAAAGCCTCAGCGGATCAATCCATTTATCTGATTCGTTCTAATGTAGGTTTGGATCGGAAAAGTCCTTACCAAGCCTAATACTACTAAATTTCGAAAACACTCAGCGTAATTCTCTTAACTAGTAGTATTATCTAACCCTCGAATCAACTCACACGTGCAAATTAACCATTACACATAGAATTTAACACGTAATTTCCAGAATCATTTAATCATTAAAGCATGATTTTTACCACTTTTTAGAACTAATTGCTACTTGTTTAACTCAGCGTCTTAACAAATAACAATTACTCTTGGCAAATTAAGCAAACACACAAAAACTCTCACCGTTATTCTAGCATGCAAACTTATGAACCTAACTCTGAAAATTACCAAAACACATAAAAGGGCACAAGATTGTAACATGCATCATAAAAGAATTCTCAAAATTAACTCAATAATAAACTGAAAATCTCAAAAATATTAATAAAATATTCTGAAAATTTCATGTCTCCAATTACACAACTCACAAATTGAAACACACAAAACCGAAACAAAAATTATAAGTAGAGTCATAGTTACACTTTGAAGCTTTCCTCAGCGGCTTAGCAACATGGTGATGAACTCGTCTCTGCGATGGTGGTGGAGCGTCCTTGACTCAGCGCCTTAGAGCTTTGTAGATTGATGGATGGATGGTGTCACGGTCTTGTAAGATATGGAGGTTTGAGGAGTGAATTGGGTAGTCTTGGAATGATCTTGGCTGGGAAGTGATGCAAATTCAGTTCTGGACGTTGCCTATTTATAGGGGAGCATTGGTTGGCTTTCCCAACTGAAACGTCTTCTTTATGGCCTTAACTCCTCTCATAATGGGGCAATTCCTTTAATTTCCAAGCTGAAACGTCTTTCTCTTATTTATTTTTCCAGCTGAAACATCTTTTTCTTTTATTCGCCAACTGAAAACGTCTTTCTCTTATTTATTTTCCAGCTGAAACGTCTTTCTCTTTTATTCCTCAACTGAAAACATCTTTTATCCTTTATTTCCCTTCTTCATTGCTTGGTCAACCTGATTTAATAAAGGGCACAAAATTAAATTCTTTTAGAGAAAATAAAAGAAACTAAAACAATTTAATTTCAGAAAAATACACCCATAAATTCTCTCTTAAGGCCCACAGATTAGCATGACGGTGAGGAATCCTGATCCCGCTAGGATTCTTCATGAATTTTGCGTTTTCTGCCTATTTCACGCCAAACACTCCACAAGACTCTTAAAATGACTCGATGACTCAAAACACGAAACTTAAGGGAGAAACAAGGCTAAAATGGAGCACATACTCATTAATATCGTCGCACATTGTGCTCCTTTCATGCACGCATATTTTCCTTCCATAAATATCTCCCTTGAATCTCTCTTGCGTCATCTCCTTGATTATTTCTGATTTTCATGTTGGCAATCACACCAATTTACTCCTCCAACAATATTTCTTTCCATAAAAGTCTCCCAAGAAAATCTCTCCTTGAAATCCTCAATCAATCATCTTCAATTCCCACGTTGTCACCTTGTTTTTCTTTAGGTATGACACGGCAAATTTAATACCCAAGGAAAATATATTTTCCTTTTTTTTAAAAAAACTCTTCCTTGATTCTCTCCTTGCCATGTCATCTTCATGAAACTTCTCGTTCCATTTATGAACTCAATTCTGCTTATTTATTCCAAAAACCTGAAAATAGAAGCTTTCTAAAATAAGAAATGGAAACTTTCTTAAACTAAAATGGAAACTTTCTAAAAATGGAAAATAGAAACTACAAAACGGAAACTTTCTACAATTAGGAACTTTCCCATTCGAATAATGGAAACTTTCCTAAACAGAGTTTTATTAAGGAAATAACGCAGAAAATATAGGGAAATAACAGTTAAAATGTCGCATTAAATGCTCCTATCAAATTCCCCCACACTTAGCTTTTGCTAGTCCCTTAGCAAAATCACACAAAGACTCAACTAAGACTCAACGAAAATTTAAAGACTCTACACAAACAATGACTCTATTGCCCTTCAACTTTTTGTCTCAACAATCTCTTACTTTCACAACACCAAGATTAGCACTCCACCAAGAATCAATGTTTAAGCATTCGAGAGTTAATTGAAACACATAATTTACACATACACAAGTAGGACTTGGTTGTAACAATGGTGATGGGTTCTGTCAAGCATGTTTCAAACAAGTTTGATTCAATCCTCACAAGGCATATCCACTCTTTCTTCTCTCAGAATTCAAGGCAATGCTTAAAAGCTTATACACTCAAGTATATGTGAAAGATAGCAAGTACATCACATATCATATGAAACGAAAGCACTTTGTGAATATAATAATTTTTTTTTTCAAAAGATCTCATGAAAGATATCAACTACTTGCACAGATGGACCCAAGCCATAGGTTCAACTCTTGTAACTCATCTCCACATCAAAGGCTGTCCCATCTTAAAGATCAAGAAGGTCTTCTCAAAGGTTGTAATGGGGCTAAGACTCAAGGTTTTAAGAAATGAAAGATAAGGATTTTAACAAAGTGTCCTAAAAACCTAGCAGAGCTCATGTAAATGTAGAGACTTCTAAAAATCCACCAAGGCATATAAAACGTCATAATCCCATAGAAGTAAAGGGCCATATGTCTTCATGTTGGGCCTTAACTTCACTCTAAACTTCCTTTGAACTCTAGTGAATTGGACAAAGGCCAAATTTTTCTGTAATGGGCCTTCAATTTAAAACAAACTCCAAACTCACCAAGTATGGGGAACTAAAATCCATAGACATTTTTCTTTCTTTCTTTTTCTTTCTAGCCGTGCATGTTTTTATTTTTCTTTTTTCTTTTTCTCGGCTTTTTCACACATTTTTCTTCCATGGACAAGTCTACCCCCACACTTGAACTTTCACCTCTTCTCAATTTTCATCCTTAGCACCAAACCCACGTAGTATGTCTCAAAAGATAGCTCCACTAAGTTCTTAGAACAAAGGGTAGGATTGTAACTATACTAAGCTTCATGGTTAAGGGTTTTAAGGGTGATAAATGAAAAGGCTTAATGTAGGCTCAAAGGGTTTAAACTAGGGGAGTCCCACGACGGGCACAAAAGGGGACACAGGCTTATTTGGCAATGGTGGTAATTCCTAGGGTGCCTCTATCCTTTCCAGAATCAGGGCCATGTATTGATAAAATGTCTCAACAAGCACAAGAGAGAATTCTAGCATTCTCTAGTCCATCAAACTTAATCTATGGCAAGCAGTCAATCAAATGAAAGAATAATGAGATCATCAAAACATCGCCAAGAAAATAAGAATATATTTTTCATTTATCACTCCAAGAAAAAGGGACATGGGCTCAATATCTCACATGGGCTTTTATGAATCAAAACTCATCTTAACATGCTCATATTCTGTACCAAGGTTACGAAATCCATATCCACTACTGATGCATATACTTTTCATTTATCTCAATTAACCAAAGAATACCATTTTAGAAATCATCTCAATTTTGTGATCCTCTTTTAATCATGATTTCAGAGATATAGAATCATCCTAGACAGTTGAAATGGCATCCTAAGACTCAAAACAAAAACAAAAGCAACGAAAATTTTTAAATTTTTGACATTTTTCACTTTTTTTGTATTTTTCAATATATGACTCAAGATAAAAGTGTAAATCCCTTCCCCCACACTTAAATATTGCATTGTCCTCAATGTAATCAATCATAAGCATGCAATGAAACAATTAAGCATATAGGAATGGAATTTACGAAAAGACTACAAAAATAAAGGAGAAAATTATAAAGTAAAAGAAATAGCGAAAGAGAAAGCAAATCTGTGTTATTGAAGACTCCTTCACAGCTGCTTCTGAATTGGGGTGCCTCCCAAGCAGCGCTTGAGTTTAATGTCTTTCAGCCAGACGGAATAGAAATTAAAAGTTAGTAACTATAATTAACAAAGATTTAGAAAATATATAAACAAGTAACTATGAATTACAAAATACAAGTATAATTAACAAGTACATTGTACATACGACACAAGTTAGGTACACAAGTGAGTAAAAAAAAAAAAAAAAAAGCATGAAAAATATTTACTTAAATGTTTTTTTTTTTTACCTTAGTGTATCACAACATTTTATTTTGTTATAAATATTATTGATATCGAATCTAATTCCAAGCAGTAAATCAAGTTGGACATGCGGCCCAAGTATAGTCGTCTAGACACAAAGTCCCACTTACATCCTTTGGGCAACCTTACTGAAATGGCCAGGTGGGGGAGGACGAACACGAGAGGAAAAATCCATTTTGGCATGAGCTACTCCCACATAGTGGTTTAGGCCCATTTGTAAGCACTTCTGGATTCAAAAACCCGTCATGAACGTTGTCCCCTTCCTAGACACCATTCCACATAGGCTATACTTACTAAGATGAAAAAGGTCCTAAGTGTGAAGACAGTTCAACAAGTGTTAATAAAGGCCGCCCTCAACCTTAAGGGACCTGAACTAGGTACCAATAAGGGGTTAAGGCCAATATTAACAAAAGAGACTTCACCTATTCCATTCAATTTACAACTTACAATTAAAATTCGTATTCAACAATATAAAAAACAACCTAAGTAAATTAATTAATCTATGTTTCGAACAAAATATATACAACAAATATTCACAATTTAACAAGTGATTTTTCAATCCCCTGCAACGGCGCCAAAAATTGATGCGGTCTAAGAGCAAGCGCGCAATTTAACCCTGAAATGTCATCGTTAGTATATAGTAAATAGGGATCGTTCTATTCCGGGGATTGAGGGTACACCTGTCATTGTCAAACAATTAAACAATTAAAATTAAAACAAAGTATAATATTCACAAAGATATTAACAAGTATAAACATTATTTACGAGAAGGGGGGATTTTGTTTTTGGTTTTGAAAATAAATTAAGTAAACAAAAGAATTAAAATGCAAAAACATAAATACAAAGATGGAATGAGAGAACAAAGATCAAAATCGAAACATATGATTAAAATTGACTCAAACCCTAATATTGTTCATCTAAGTCATGAGAAAGGAGTTGATCATGTGAAACATTCGAAAGCAAATGAATTCCCATTTTTTACTTTTCAATGCTAATTAACCTAAGCGAAAGCACCTAGATTAATCCTATCAAACATGCAATCAAACCCTAGAAAGCTAGTCAATCATGTCATGTTTAACGCATTACACATAGAGAAAGGCTATCAACTCAAGTGTACAACTTAGTATGGAAAAGTCCACCTAATTGCAATCCTCGTTAATTAAATTCGATCTTTGTACAAAACCTTTACTACTTTGATTCAAGTTTACACAAAACGAAAAGTCGATTTCATGTTCTTGAACCTAGCACCAATTATATCGAACCCTAAGTGTTTGCAACCACATAAGATTAAAATACAAAAGTTATCTATAACGCAAATTTAATTAAACAAACCCACATAAGCAACTCTCGAATCACAATAATATGAATCTGAAAATTCTCAATTAATCATAAAAATTCCAGAAATTAATATTTGTTCAAACACATATGTCAACTAGTTCATAACCAACGAAATTCAAAGCAAAGGTTACAAAGGAGAATCGGATTACACCGTGAGATGGGGATGGTGATGAACGATTGATGTGGTGGTCTCTTGAATCTCGAAAGCAAGCTTCAAGGTTGGAGATGGATGATGGATGCTCACGGCTATGCTTCTTCTCCCTTGGCCTTGCTTGAACTCGTGGAGATGACTAGAGGATGGAGAAACTCACGGCTATGCTAAGAAGATTTTCTGATTTTTTTCTAAAGTGTAAATTGTATGGAGAAGAGGAACCCTTCTCAACGAAAAAGAGGTGGGTATATATAGGAGCATCGCTAGGGTTCACAAAGCAATCAGAATTTTCCACATAGCTTCAACCAATGATAATTCGCCAAGTAAGCTTGTGATGTGGTCCAACCAATCATAGAATGCCAAGTAAGCCTTGTGATGTGTTCCAACCAATCATAATTCTCTAAAATACCTCCCTAATATTTAATTGCCTAATTTCCTTGAAATTATTCTGATTTTCTTCATGAATTTCGGCCAACATTCCTTTAGGGAATTTAGGGATGAATCTAGACGCTTTTTGAGCTTTTCCTTGGTGCACGCATATTTTCCTTCCATAAATATCTCCCTTGAATCTCTCTTGCGTCATCTCCTTGATTATTTCTGATTTTCATGTTGGCAATCACACCAATTTACTCCTCCAACAATATTTCTTTCCATAAAAGTCTCCCAAGAAAATCTCTCCTTGAAATCCTCAATCAATCATCTTCAATTCCCACGTTGTCACCTTGTTTTTCTTTAGGTATGACACGGCAAATTTAATACCCAAGGAAAATATATTTTCCTTTTTTTTAAAAAAACTCTTCCTTGATTCTCTCCTTGCCATGTCATCTTCATGAAACTTCTCGTTCCATTTATGAACTCAATTCTGCTTATTTATTCCAAAAACCTGAAAATAGAAGCTTTCTAAAATAAGAAATGGAAACTTTCTTAAACTAAAATGGAAACTTTCTAAAAATGGAAAATAGAAACTACAAAACGGAAACTTTCTACAATTAGGAACTTTCCCATTCGAATAATGGAAACTTTCCTAAACAGAGTTTTATTAAGGAAATAACGCAGAAAATATAGGGAAATAACAGTTAAAATGTCGCATTAAAATGCTCCTATCAATTGTAAATAAAAGAAAAGAAAAGAAAAAGAAATAATTGTATAAATTTTCGTGAATAGTAAAAATCAGGTTTATGAGAGTAAGAATTTTATTATAAGTTTTTGACCATAACGGAATAGGTGAAGGACTTTGTCTTTAACATTAGTCTTGCACCCTTCTCTCTCATGTGGCGCACCTTAGTAGCATAGGGTGTCTAGGTTGATTGGATACGAGAAGTGCTAGCAAAGGGTCTCGTCCCCTGCTAAACAAGTGAGCTGAGCTCCGCCAAAATCGTTCCTTTGCTACCTGGCTCTATGTGAAAAGAGTTACCAAAAGATTGAGGAGGGCGACTAGTATTAAGGATCGAGCCCTTGGGCCGCACGTCTAAACTTTGGTTAAGGGCTTATAATGGGATTCAAACTTTTATTAACTATGTCATACCCTAACTAAAATTTGTATATATGTAACATCATACTTTGTGAAATTTTTGTAATTTATACTTCTCTTTATACTTGTAAATTCGTGAATAGTAAATCGTGAATAGTGACTCGTGAATAGTGACGTTTATGTATAAATCATTCACTTGTATTTAGTTCACTATACAATTTACTAACTTCTCTAATTTTTAAAAATGTTCAGGATCTCTATGAATGACCGAGCCTTCTAGACCTTCTACAGTTAAAGAAATTGAAGCAAGGCTCGCTCGTTTGAAGAACTCTTCACTACTTGAGTACAAAAAGCCCTCTTCTCCAACATACAAGGAATACACAGTTAACGATCAAGGGAGGAGGCTGTTTCCTTCTGAAGGGTCAGTATCACCTAGCGTTTCGTCCAACTCACTTACACCTCAGAATTCACCACCTGGTTCACCACCCCCTGAAGAAAACGTTAGAATGGCCTCTATTAGAGAACTCTCTTCATCTGTGGTTCAAGGACTTCCTACAAGTATTGTGTACCCTGCACCTGCCCCAGGAAAGACTGCGGATTTTGAGCTGAAGAGTGGATTGCTTCATAGACTTCCAACGTTCCATGGCCTCAATATGGAAGATGCCAACAAGCATCTTAGGGAATTTCAGTCTGTGTGTATCAACATGTTACCACAAGGAGCGGATGAGAATATCCTTAAGATGAAGGCCTTTCCCTTTTCTCTAGCTGACCGTGCCAAAGATTGGCTCTATGAACTTCCCTCTGGAAGAATTACTTCTTGGAACACTATGATGAAGGCATTCTTAGAGAAGTACTTCCCAGCTTCCAAGATCATCACACTCAGAAAGAAGATAAGTGGAATCAAGCAAGCTCAAGATGAATCTTATTCCGCTTATTATGAGAGGTTCTCATCCTTGATTGCACAATGTCCTCAACATCAGATGAAGGAAGAAACCTTGCTTACTTGTTTTTATGAAGGTCTCCTACCCTTGGAACGTGACATGTTAGATGCTGCAGCTGGGGGAGCCTTTGTGGATAAGTCACCTACTGAAGGGCGAGCTATGATTGAGAATAGAGCAAAGAATGCCCAACAGTATGAGGGTGTGGGCCTCACAACCAGGAAGGTGAGTGAGTGATAGGAGCATTTTAATGCGACGTTTTAACTGCATTTCCCTACACTTTTCTGCGCCATTTCCTTGAAAAATCCATGTTTGGGAAAGTTTCCATTCTTTGATTGGGAAAGTTCCTTATTGTAGAAAGTTTCCATTTTTGTCTTCATTTTTCATTTCTCATTTCTCATTTCTCATTTTTCATTTCTCATTTCTGGAAAGTTTCTATTTTTCAGTTTTAGTAAGTTTCTATTTTCATTTTTTAGAAAGTTTCTATTTTAAGTATAGTTTCTATTTTCAGGACCTCCGAGCTAGAAAGTGGAAATGAACGCACGAATGGAAAGAGGAGCTTGCGAACGTCAAGACGAACGAACATGAGAGAAAATGGCCCACACATTTGAGCAGAAATGAAGAAACAAGCTTTCCTAGTCCAACCAGGAAATCCTACGAAATGGAGGAAGGCTTCCCTAGCAAGTTTCCAACGCAACCATGAAAAAGAAATGGAAAAATAATGTGTTTTGCGTTGGAAAATGAGAAGGCTTGAAGATGAAGCAACGAGGCCCAAGAACTCTTTGGATTTTCGGCAAATTGGATAATGGCCCATCAAAGCCCATGACACTAGGGTTTGTGACGCAAACCCTAGCCCTAAAGATATGTTTGCCGTGAAATTGCATGAGAGAAACAAGGAAGAGGCGTCCAAAAATCAGAAAATAAAGAAGATTTTCTATGGAGATTTTCTAGGGTTATTTTTATGGAAATAAATCAAGAGATAAAACCCTAGAAGACCTAGCCGTCCAAGCCAAGAGGAAAACAAGGGGATGCCGTGCAAACCCTAGGGAATTCGGCAAGAGATAATGAAGAGAGAAATTAGGGTTTTTGCCGTGAGGAAAAATCAGAAAAATAAAGAGATTTCGTGGAGATTTCTTAGGGAGCTTTTAAAGGAAAGAGAATATGTGTTGAACACAAAAAGCTCTCAAAGGAGTCTAGGTTCATCCCCCTTTTATTCTCTAAATATATTGTTGCCGAAATTGGTGTATAAAATCAGAAATTATCTACATATTTCGGCAAGAATTATTTAGGGAATTAATATTGGAATTTTGTGATTGGTTGCACCACCTCATAGGGCTTATGTGGCAAGAATTCATTGGAGGAAATTATGTGGAGGAAGCAAGCACATGCCGTGAACATCTCTAGGGTTTTGGACGGCTTGGACACCTAGGGGCCGTCCCCTATATATTCCTACACTTTCTCAACGTCAAGGGTTCCGAATTTTCCACACTTTTGCGTTTATACTTTGAGAAAATAATTCAGAAATCTCTCTAGTTTAGCCGTGTTCTTCTCCATCCTCTAGGGCAACCACGAAGTTCAAGCAAGGCCAAGGAAGAAGAAGACAAGCCGTGCACACCATCCACCCTCCACCTTGAAGATTGCTTTCGAAATTCAAGAGACCACATCATCACTTCATTCATCTCATCTTCATCACGGTGTAATCCGATTCTCCTTGTACCTTTGCTTTGTATTTTCGTTGGTTTTGCCTTAGTTGACACATATGTATGAACAAGTATTGTTTTCTGAAATTTTATGATGAATTGTTAATTTTCAGATTCATATATTGCGATTTATGGTTGCTTTTGTGTGAGTGTTTGATTAAATTTGCATGATAGAAATCTTTTGTATGATTATCTTGAATGGTTCGAAACATTTAGGGTTTTTATGTGATTGTTGCTACGAATTTGAGAATATGAATCAACTTTTTGGTTTTGTGTTCTTGAATCAATAAGTAGTAAAGGTTTTGTGCAAAAACCGAATTTAATCAAAGAAGATTGCAATTAGGTGGACTTTTTCATACTAAGTTGCACATTTGAGTTGATAGCCTTTCTAGGTGTTTATTGCGTTAAACATGACATGATTGACTAGCTTTCTAGGGCTTGATTGCATGTTTGATAGAATTAATCTAGGTGCTTTCGCTTAGGTTAATTAGCATTGAAAGTAAAATATGGGAAATTGTTTGCTTTTGAACGTTTCACATGATCAACTCCTCTTGCATGACTATGATGAACAATGATGAACTTGAATTAATTTTAATCATGAGTTTCGACTTTGATCTTTGTTCTCACATCCCATTTATATTTTTATGTTTTTGCATTTTAATTATTCAGGTAACTTAGATTTTATTTTCGAAAATTAAAACCAAAAACCAAAAACTCCCCCCTTTTCGTAAATATGTCTATATTTTGTAAATATTATACTTTGTTTTAATTTTAATTGTTTAATTGTTTGACAATGACAGGTGTACCCTCAATCCCCGGAATAGAACGATCCCTATTTATTACGTACTACTAATGACATTTCAGGGTTAAATTGGTCGCTCGATAAAAGCGACATCAATTTTTGGCGCCGTTGCCGGGGATTGAAAAATCATTTGTCATATTGTGAATATTTGTTTTGTTTATATGTTGTGTTCGAAAAAGAAAAAAAAAAAATTTTACTTGTTAATTGTTCTTAATTTGTTAGTTAATTAGTTAATTAGTTAATTAGTTAATTAATTACTTAGGTTGTTATTTATATTATTGAATACGAATTTTAATTGTGAGTTGTAAATTAAAGAAGGAATAGGTGAAGTCGTGTTTATTAATATTGGCCTAAACCCCTTATTGGTACCTAGTCCAGGTCCCTTAAGGTTGAGGGCGGCCTTTATTAACATTCATTGAACTGTCTTCACACTTAGGATCTTTTTCATCCAAGTAAGTATAGCCTATGTGGGATGGTGTCTAGGAAGGGGACAACGCTCATGACAGGTTCTTGGATTCAGAAGTGCTTACAAATGGGCGTAAACCTCAATGAGGGAGTAGCCTATGCCAAAATGGATCCTACCTCTTGTGTTCGTCCTCCCCTACCTGGCCATTTCAGTAAGGTTGCCCAAAGGATGTAGGAGGGACTTAGTGTCTTGACGATTATACTTGGGCCGCACGTCCACTTGATTTACCGCTTGGAATTGAATTCGAAATCAATGGTATTTATAACAAAAGAAAATGTTGTGATGCACCTAAGGTATATTGGATTAAACATAGTCTTGAAAAGGGTAGCTGTTTCAGTCCCATTGCACATCGAGACTCCCTGTTCCCGTACCTAAGTGTTGAAAATAATTGTAAAGAAAAGGAAAGAATAGAAGTAATTTTACTTAATTTCATAAAAAAAAAAAAAAAAAAAAAAAAAAAAAAAAAAGAAGAAGATAATTAGATGTGAATAGTGACGTTTTGTTTGTTTGTGTGAAAGTTTTGTGTAAATGGTGTCTAATCTTGTTAAACAAAGGAAATGTAGAGAATTAATTATAAATATTGTTAAATTCTTGATTTATTATAAGTGTGTAAAATCGTATGAGTAGATAAGGGCCCTTTTGTTAATATTGGCCTTAACCCTTCATTAGTGCCTTTCTAAGGTCTTATGAAGTTGAGGGCGGCTTTTATTAACATTTGGAGGACTGTCTAACACATGAGTTCTTTTCAAGCTGAGTAAGGGGCATATAGGTGGTGTCTTAGGTTGAGACCCTGGGTGATGGGTTAAATTGGATCTCAGAGATACTATAGACCGTGCGTAAACCACAATGTGGGAGTAGCCAATAGGGGCCTAAACCTCAATGAGGGAGTAGCCTCCGTAGTGTCACCAAAATGAGTCCTCCCTCTCACTTACCTCTTAATCTGGCCATCTAGCCTTCTGAAACAAAGGGAAGTGACTTATGTCTAGGCGACTATCCCTAGATCGTATCTCACCAATAGTAGTGGTTTCTATTGGGCTCGACTTACAACTTGTAATCAATTGAGATATTAACTTTATTTTGTAAAGATAATAAGATACTTGAACATAACCTCCACTTGTAAATTGTGTTGTTTTGTACATTTTATACTTGTATAAACTTCTTAAGTGGTTTATTTGTGAAAAGATTGTGGATAGTTTTTAATTTATACTTCTCTTTATACTTGTATAAATCATACATAGTAAAGTCGTGAATAGTAACTTGTGAATAGTGACTCGTGAATAGTAAGGTTGATGTATAAATCACTAATTTGTAATTAACTCACTTTATACTTTGCTAACTTCTTTGAATTTTGATGATGTTCAGGATTCCTATGAATGACCGAGCCTTTTAGATCCTCTACACTAAAGGAAATTGAAGCAAGGCTCGCTCGCTTGAAGGGTCCTTCACTTCTTGAGCAGACAAGCCCTTCCCCTTCGACACACAGAGGGTACATCTTTAACGAACAAGGGAAGAGGACCTACTGTTCTGAGGAGTCTACATCACCTACACCAAGTCCATCTCCTCCTTCACGTTCACCTTCACCTGTGATTTCGTCCAACTCTACACCACCACCTTCACCACCACCTGAAGAAGTCGAAGAAGAGAGAATGGCATCTATTAGGGAACTTTCCACTGCAACTGTTGAAGGAGGACCCCCTACAGGCATAGTATACCCTCCCCCTGCAGCTGGAAGACAAGCAGAGTTTGAGCTAAAGAGTGGTTTGTTGCACAAACTCCCTATCTTCCATGGACTTAATATGGAGGACGCTAACAAGCATGTTCGAGAATTTCAATCTGTTTGTGCAAACATGCAACCACAAGGGGCAGATGAGAACCTTCTTAAGATGAGAGCATTTCCATTCTCTCTAGCTGATAGAGCCAAGGATTGGCTATATGAACTTCCTGCAGGACGTATCACTTCATGGGAGACAATGAGAAAGGCCTTCTTGGAGAAATACTTCCCAGCTTCTAAGGTCATCACACTTAGAAAGAAGCTCAGTGGAATAGAGCAAGCCCATGATGAGTCCTATGCTGCTTACTATGAGAGGTTCAATTCCTTACTTGCACAATGTCCTCAACATCAGATGAAGGATGAGACCCTACTCACATGTTTCTATGAAGGACTCTTACCCTTGGAAAGGCAAATGTTGGATGCTGCAGCTGGAGGAGCTTTTGTGGATAAGTCCCCTACAGTTGGGAAGGAGCTTATAGCTAATCGTGCCTTGAACTCTCAACAATATGAGGGGGTAGGACACTCTACTCGTAGGGTGCATGAGATGAGCAAGAATACTGCAATTGAGGACCAACTGAATAAGCTTACTCTACTCATGAACCAAGTGGTAAGTTCCAAGGGACCAAGTGCAACAATAGCTTGTGGGGTATGCTCTATGCAAGGGCATGTTACAGATCAGTGCCCTCAACTTAATGAGAATGGAGGATGGGAATCTGTGAATGCTATAGGAGGCTATCAAGGGAACCAAGGGGTCCCCACGTCCAAGGTATGATCCATATTCGAATACCTATAACCCTGGATGGAGGGACCACCCCAACTTCAAGTGGACTAACAATGATAACGTTCAGAATCCTCTTGGTGGGAACTTCCAACGTCCTCAAGGGCCTTCATTCCAAGGATCATCTTTTCAAAGGCCCTACATGCCCCCGCCTCAACAGAACTCAGGACCTTCAATGTCTCACTATGACAAAACGTTGGAAGCCTTGACTAGTTCCACCCAGGCCTTGACAAACTCTACTCAAGCTTTGATTCAAGGACAACAGACCCACACTAAGGATATTGCAGATCTTAAGAAACAGATGGGCCAAGTTGTGGACTTCATGAGCAAGATTCATGAGACTGGGAAGCTTCCTAGTGGCACAATACCTAACCCTAAGGGTAATGTGGAGAATGCATCAGTTGTGACTACGAGGAGTGGGAGACCATTTGTGGATCCACCCAAGCAACCCAAGAAGGTCCAAATGAGCATAGAAATTGAGGAAGACCAAGAACCCACCAAGTTGGGTATTGAGAAGGACCCTGCAACGTCAAAGGAAGAGACCAAGGCATCCTCATCTTTAAAGGCAAAACCGGAAATCAAAGGTAATAATTCTAACTTATCAAATTCGGTTATTGCTAACCCTTCTTCTTCTTGCATGCCCTTCCCACGCAGGTTTGCCCAATCTAAGAAGGATGAAAGTGACCAAGCTATCTTGGAAACTTTCAAGAAGGTGCAAGTAAACCTACCCCTCCTAGAGGCCATCAAGCAAGTCCCTAAGTATGCCAAGTTCCTCAAAGAGCTTTGCACTACTAGGAGAGTAAACCGTGAAAAGGAGGTGGTAAAGGTAAGTGAGAATGTCTCTGCCCTAATTCAGAGGAAGATCCCTCCAAAGTGTAAGGATCCTGGAAGCTTTACCATTCCTTGTACTATTGGTAACTCTAGATTTAAGAATGCCATGCTAGACCTAGGTGCATCTGTTAATGTTATGCCCTACTCTGTTTATGAAACCCTAGGTCTAGGGGAACTTAAATCTGACAACGTTATCATCCAGTTAGCTGACAGATCCAATGCATACCCTAGAGGTTTGTTGGAGGATGTGCTTGTACAGGTTAACCATCTTATCTTCCCAGCTGATTTTTATGTATTGGAAATGGAGGACTCCCCTGTAAGTTCCACTCCATTGCTTTTGGGACGTCCTTTCTTAAGGACAGCTAGGACGAAGATTGATGTGTATGAAGGCTCTCTTACAATGGAGTTCGATGGTGACATTATTGGCTTTAACATCTTTGAAGCCATGAGGTATCCCCTAGAGGTTAATGATTGTTTTTCTGCTGACATTTTGGATGAACTTGCGCAGAAAATGTTTGATGTTATGCATGAGGATACCCTAGTCACTACCCTTGAGAGTGGGGTAGGCTATACAAAGGAAGGCGTCACCATCTCAGAGGACAAGTTGAAAGACACTTGTGAGGATAAAATCATTGAAAACGTCTCCTTCCTTGAGGCATCACCCTTTATAGGTAAGTCTGTTTCTCCATTGTCCATTCAGTTATCCACTAACAAGACTTTACCTTCAGTGGTCCAGGCCCCAGAACTTGAGCTAAAACCTCTTCCAGACCATTTGAAGTATGTCTACTTAGGGGACAAGGAAACCTTGCCAGTGATTGTGTCCTCTGCACTAACAACTCCACAAGAAGAGAAGTTGGTGGAAATGTTGAAGCAACACAAGACCGCCATAGGATGGACATTGGCGGATATCAAGGGAATCAGCCCTACAACTTGCGTCCACAGGATACTTCTAGAGGAGGGGTCTAAACCCACTAGAGAGGCTCAACGTCGTCTCAACCCTCCAATGATGGAAGTAGTGAAGAAGGAGGTTATCAAACTCCTTGATTGTGGGGTAATCTACCCTATTTCTGACTCCAAGTGGGTCTCTCCAGTTCAGGTCGTGCCCAAGAAGTCTGGGATCACTGTGGTAAAGAATGCTGATAACGAACTGGTGCCCCAAAGGACAGTAACAGGCCACAGAGTATGCATTGACTATAGGAGGCTCAACGCAACCACAAGGAAAGACCACTTTCCTCTGCCATTCATTGACCAGATGCTTGAGCGCCTAGCTGGACATGACTACTACTGCTTCCTGGATGGATACTCTGGTTACAACCAGATTGCAATTGCAAATGAAGATCAAGAGAAGACAACCTTCACTTGCCCCTTTGGAACGTTTGCCTATAGACGTATGCCTTTCGGACTTTGCAACGCTCCAGGTACCTTTCAGAGGTGTATGGTAAGTATCTTTTCAGATTATATTGAGAAAATCATAGAGGTATTCATGGATGACTTTTCAGTTTTTGGAAAGAATTTTGATGATTGTCTTAATAATCTGGAGATAATTCTGAAACGTTGCATGGAAACTAACCTTGTCTTAAACTGGGAAAAATGCCATTTTATGGTTAAACAAGGAATAGTTCTAGGACATATTGTCTCTGCTAGGGGTATAGAGGTTGATAAAGCCAAGGTTGATATTGTGCGTCACTTACCCTCTCCCACTTCTGTGAGAGAGATTCGTTCTTTCCTTGGTCATGCAGGTTTTTACAGGAGGTTCATCAAGGACTTCTCCAAAATTTCGAGACCCTTATGTCAACTACTCCAGAAGGATGTGCCCTTCCACTTTGACAAGGAGTGTCAAGAAGCTTTTGACAAGCTTAAGGAGTTGTTGACATCTGCCCCCATCATGTTACCTCCAGACTGGTCCTTGCCCTTTGAATTAATGTGTGATGCCTCTGACTACGCAGTTGGAGCCGTTTTGGGACAAAGGAAGGAAAAGCTGCCCTATGCCATCTACTACGCCTCAAGGACTCTCAATGATGCACAAATGAACTACTCCACCACAGAGAAAGAGCTCCTTGCAGTTGTCTTTGCCCTTGAGAAGTTTCGCTCTTACTTACTTGGTACCAAAGTTACTATCTTTACTGACCATGCAGCTTTGAAATACTTGATGACCAAGAAGGAGGCGAAACCAAGGCTCATCAGATGGATCCTACTCTTGCAAGAATTCGACGTGGAAATCAAGGACAAGAAGGGTAGTGAGAACGTGGTAGCTGACCACTTGAGTCGCTTAGTGCATGCAGAAGATTATCTCCCTCTGGTGGAGACATTTCCAGACGAGCAACTCTTTGGACTTCAGGTAAGTGAACCATGGTATGCAGACATTGTGAATTATATTGTGTCTAGAAAGATTCCTGATACCATGTCACGTGCTCATAGGGATAGGCTTAAGAAAACTGTTAAGCAATATGTTTGGGATGAACCTTATTTGTGGAAGTATTGCTCTGATCAATTGATTAGGAGATGTGTGCCTGAACATGAACATAATGCTATACTTTCTTTTTGCCACTCTAAAGCATGTGGGGGACACTTTGGGTCTAAGAAGACTGCGTTTAAGGTGCTAGAGTCTGGGTTCTATTGGCCAACATTATTTAGGGATGCACATGCCTATTGTTTAACTTGTGATAAGTGCCAAAGAACAGGAAATCTAGGTCCTAGAGATCAAATGCCATTGTCCAATATAATAACTGTTGAAATATTTGATGTCTGGGGTATAGATTTCATGGGACCTTTCCCTTCATCTTTTGGGTTTCTCTATATCTTACTTGCAGTGGACTATGTTTCCAAATGGGTGGAAGCAAAGGCCACTAGAACTAATGACTCTAAGGTTGTTGCAGATTTTATCAAGTCTAACATCTTTAGCAGGTTTGGAATGCCTAGAGTTCTCATTAGTGATGGAGGATCCCATTTTTGCAATCGGACGATTGAGGCTCTCTTGAAGAGATATGATGTCACACATAAGGTTTCTACACCTTATCACCCACAAACTAGTGGGCAGGCTGAGGTCTCTAATCGTCAGATTAAGGGGATATTGGAGAAGACTGTGAACCCCAACAGGAAGGACTGGTCCTTGCGTCTAGAGGATGCTTTGTGGGCCTACAGAACTGCATACAAAACTCCCATAGGTATGTCACCATATCGAATTGTCTATGGCAAACCATGCCATTTACCTGTGGAGTTGGAGCACAAAGCTTGGTGGGCTGTGAAGCAGTTCAACATGGATATGGATGCAGCTGGGCTTCATAGGAAGTTGCAATTGCAAGAGTTAGAGGAGATAAGGAATGATGCCTTTGAAAGTGCTAAAATTTACAAGGATAAGACTAAGGCATTCCATGACAAAATGATTCGAAGAAAGACTTTTGTTGTGGGTCAAAAAGTTCTTCTCTTCCATTCTCGTCTCAAACTCTTCCCAGGTAAGCTTCGTTCTCGTTGGATTGGACCTTTTGTTATCACTCATGTGTTTCCTCATGGAGCTGTGCAGATAAAGAGTGAACATACAAGCAACGAGTTCAAAGTGAATGGCCATCGCTTGAAGCCTTACTATGAGGCATTTGTGGAACATGAAGTGGAGGATGTACCCCTCCAAAACGTTCCAAACCCTGAGGATTAAATGGAGGTACAAGTCTAGGCTGAAAGACTATAAACATTAAGCGCTGCTTGGGAGGCAACCCAATTCTGAAGTAGCTGTGGAGGAGTCATCAACGCAGATTTGTTTTATCTCTCCCTTTTACTTCTCCAATTTTTCTTTATGTTGGTAGTCATTTTCGTAAATTTCATCCCTATATGCTTAAGTGTTCCATTGCATGCTTTTTATTGATTACATTGAGGACAATGCAATATTTAAGTGTGGGGGAAGGGATTTACACTTTTATCTTGAGTCATATATTGAAAAATACAAAAAAATTGGAAAATGTCAAAAATTTAAAAATTTTCGTTGCTTTTGTTTTTGTTTTGAGTCTTAGGATGCCCTTTCAACTGTCTAGGATGATTCTATATCTCTAAAATCATGACTAAAAGAGGATCACAAGATTGAGATGATTTTTAAACATGGTATTCTTTGGTTAATTGAGATATATGAAAAATGTGTGCCTTGTAGTGGATATGGATTCGAAAACTTTGGTACAGAATATGAGCATGTTAGGATGAGTTTTGATTCATAAAAACCCATGTGAGATATTGAGCCATGTCCCTTTTTCTTGGAGTGATAAATGAAATATATATTCTTATTTTCTTGGCGATGTTTTGATGATCTCATTATTCTTTCATTTGATTGATTGCTTGCCATAGATTAAGTTTGATGGACTAGAGAATGCTAGAATTCACTCTTGTGCTTGTTGAGACGTTTGTCAATACATGGCCCTGATTCTGGAAGGGATAGAGGTACCCTAGGAATTTCCACCATTGCCAAATAAACCTGTGTCCCTAATTGTGCCCGTCGTGGGACTCCCCTAGATAAGCCCCTTTGAGCCTACATTGAGCCTTTTCATTCATCACCCTTAAAACCCTTAACCATGAAGCTTAGTATAGTTAAAACCCTACCCTTTGTTCTAAGAACTTAGTGGAGCTATCTTTTGAGACATACTTCGTGGGTTTGGTGCTAAGGATGAAAATTGAGAAGAGGTGAAAGTTAAAGTGTGGGGGTAGACTTGTCCATAAAAGAAAAATATATGAAAAAGCCGAGAAAAAAGAAAAAAAAAAAAAAAATGTATACGGCTAAAAAGAAAAGAAAGAAAAATGTTTATGGATTTTAGTCCCCCATACTTGGTGATTTTGGAGTTTACGTTGAACTGAAGGCCCACTACAGAAAAATTTGGCCTTTGTCCATTCACTATAGTTCAAGGGAAGTTTACAATGAAGATTGGGCCCAACATGAAGACATTAGGCCCCTTTTATGTTACCTCTAGGGAAAGTGACGTTTTTGCAATGCCTTGGTGGATTTCTTGAGGTCTCTACATCTACATGTGCTCTGCTAGGTTTTTAGGACACTTTGATAAATCCTTACCCTTCATTTCTTAAAACCTTGAGCCTTGGCCCCATTACAACCTTTAAGAAGACCTTCTTGATCCTTAAGATGGGACAGCCCTTGATGTGGAGATGAGTTACAAGAGTTGAACTTATGGCTTGGGTCCATCTGTGCAAGTAGTTGGTGTCCTTCATGAGATCTTTAAAGAAAATTATACATGTGCTTTCGTTTCTTGAATTATGTGATATACTTGCTATCTTTCACATATACTTGAGTGTATAAGCTTTTAAGCATTGCCATGATCTGAGAGAAGAAAGAGTGGATATAACTTGTGAGGAGTTGAATCATACTTGTTTGAAACATGTTTAACAGAAACCATCACCATTGTTTCAACCAAGTCCTACTTGTGTATATGTAAGTTATGTGTTTTAATTAACTCTCGAATGCCTAACATTGAATTTTGGTTAAGTGCTAATCTTGGTGTTATGAAAGTAAGAGATTGCTGAGACAAATAGTTGAAGGGCAATAGAGTCATTGTTTTTGTCAAGTCTTTAAATTTTCGTTGAGTCTTAGTGTGTGTCTTAGTTTGATTTTGCTAAGGGACTAGCAAAAGCTAAGTGTGGGGGAATTTGATAGGAGCATTTTAATGCGACGTTTTAACTGCATTTCCCTACACTTTTCTGCGCCATTTCCTTGAAAAATCCATGTTTGGGAAAGTTTCCATTCTTTGATTGGGAAAGTTCCTTATTGTAGAAAGTTTCCATTTTTGTCTTCATTTTTCATTTCTCATTTCTCATTTCTCATTTTTCATTTCTCATTTCTGGAAAGTTTCTATTTTTCAGTTTTAGTAAGTTTCTATTTTCATTTTTTAGAAAGTTTCTATTTTAAGTATAGTTTCTATTTTCAGGACCTCCGAGCTAGAAAGTGGAAATGAACGCACGAATGGAAAGAGGAGCTTGCGAACGTCAAGACGAACGAACATGAGAGAAAATGGCCCACACATTTGAGCAGAAATGAAGAAACAAGCTTTCCTAGTCCAACCAGGAAATCCTACGAAATGGAGGAAGGCTTCCCTAGCAAGTTTCCAACGCAACCATGAAAAAGAAATGGAAAAATAATGTGTTTTGCGTTGGAAAATGAGAAGGCTTGAAGATGAAGCAACGAGGCCCAAGAACTCTTTGGATTTTCGGCAAATTGGATAATGGCCCATCAAAGCCCATGACACTAGGGTTTGTGACGCAAACCCTAGCCCTAAAGATATGTTTGCCGTGAAATTGCATGAGAGAAACAAGGAAGAGGCGTCCAAAAATCAGAAAATAAAGAAGATTTTCTATGGAGATTTTCTAGGGTTATTTTATGGAAATAAATCAAGAGATAAAACCCTAGAAGACCTAGCCGTCCAAGCCAAGAGGAAAACAAGGGGATGCCGTGCAAACCCTAGGGAATTCGGCAAGAGATAATGAAGAGAGAAATTAGGGTTTTTGCCGTGAGGAAAAATCAGAAAAATAAAGAGATTTCGTGGAGATTTCTTAGGGAGCTTTTAAAGGAAAGAGAATATGTGTTGAACACAAAAAGCTCTCAAAGGAGTCTAGGTTCATCCCCCTTTTATTCTCTAAATATATTGTTGCCGAAATTGGTGTATAAAATCAGAAATTATCTACATATTTCGGCAAGAATTATTTAGGGAATTAATATTGGAATTTTGTGATTGGTTGCACCACCTCATAGGGCTTATGTGGCAAGAATTCATTGGAGGAAATTATGTGGAGGAAGCAAGCACATGCCGTGAACATCTCTAGGGTTTTGGACGGCTTGGACACCTAGGGGCCGTCCCCTATATATTCCTACACTTTCTCAACGTCAAGGGTTCCGAATTTTCCACACTTTTGCGTTTATACTTTGAGAAAATAATTCAGAAATCTCTCTAGTTTAGCCGTGTTCTTCTCCATCCTCTAGGGCAACCACGAAGTTCAAGCAAGGCCAAGGAAGAAGAAGACAAGCCGTGCACACCATCCACCCTCCACCTTGAAGATTGCTTTCGAAATTCAAGAGACCACATCATCACTTCATTCATCTCATCTTCATCACGGTGTAATCCGATTCTCCTTGTACCTTTGCTTTGTATTTTCGTTGGTTTTGCCTTAGTTGACACATATGTATGAACAAGTATTGTTTTCTGAAATTTTATGATGAATTGTTAATTTTCAGATTCATATATTGCGATTTATGGTTGCTTTTGTGTGAGTGTTTGATTAAATTTGCATGATAGAAATCTTTTGTATGATTATCTTGAATGGTTCGAAACATTTAGGGTTTTTATGTGATTGTTGCTACGAATTTGAGAATATGAATCAACTTTTTGGTTTTGTGTTCTTGAATCAATAAGTAGTAAAGGTTTTGTGCAAAAACCGAATTTAATCAAAGAAGATTGCAATTAGGTGGACTTTTTCATACTAAGTTGCACATTTGAGTTGATAGCCTTTCTAGGTGTTTATTGCGTTAAACATGACATGATTGACTAGCTTTCTAGGGCTTGATTGCATGTTTGATAGAATTAATCTAGGTGCTTTCGCTTAGGTTAATTAGCATTGAAAGTAAAATATGGGAAATTGTTTGCTTTTGAACGTTTCACATGATCAACTCCTCTTGCATGACTATGATGAACAATGATGAACTTGAATTAATTTTAATCATGAGTTTCGACTTTGATCTTTGTTCTCACATCCCATTTATATTTTTATGTTTTTGCATTTTAATTATTCAGGTAACTTAGATTTTATTTTCGAAAATTAAAACCAAAAACCAAAAACTCCCCCCTTTTCGTAAATATGTCTATATTTTGTAAATATTATACTTTGTTTTAATTTTAATTGTTTAATTGTTTGACAATGACAGGTGTACCCTCAATCCCCGGAATAGAACGATCCCTATTTATTACGTACTACTAATGACATTTCAGGGTTAAATTGGTCGCTCGATAAAAGCGACATCAGTGAGATAGGTACTTCGGTCATTGAGGATAGATTAAATAAACTCACCCTTCTCATGGATCAAGTTGTGAGTGCAAAGGGAATATTGCAAGCTTGTGGAGTGTGTTCTATGCAAGGGCATGTGACTGATCAATGCCCTCAGTTATCAGAGAGTGGAGGATGGGAATCATTGAACGCCATTGGAGGCTACCAAGGAAATCATGGGGGCCCTCAACGTCCAAGATATGACCCTTACTCAAACACTTACAATCCTGGATGGAGGGACCACCCCAACTTCAAGTGGACAAACAATGAAAACACTCAAAATCCCCTTGGAGGAAGTTTCCAACGTCCTCAAGCACCACCATCATTCCAAGGGCCATCTTTTCAAGGACATCAAGGACCACCATTCCAAAGGCCCTACATGCAGAACCAACATGCTTCAGGGAGTTCAAATCAAGGCGTTAACTATGATAAGATGTTTGAAGCTCTCACCAGTTCTACTCAAGCTTTGGTTCAAGGACAACAGACCCACACCAAAGACATTGCTGATCTTAAGAACCAAATGGGTCAAGTTGTGGACTTTATGAGCAAGATTCATGAAACTGGGAAACTCCCTAGTAACACCATACGAAATCCTAAGGGAAATGTGGAGAATGCATCTTTGGTGACTACTAGGAGTGGAAAGGTGTTTGTGGATCACCCTAAGAAAGCCAAGGAGGCTCAAGTGGCCATTGAAGTTGAGGAGGAACAAGAAGCTACCAAGAAGAGCCTTGAAAAGGACCCTGCGACGTCCAAAGAAGAAACTAGGACGTCCTCCCCTTCTAAAGCAAAACCGAAACCTAAAGGTAATGATTCTAACTTGTCTAATTCGGTTATTGCTAATCCTTCTTCGTCTTGTATGCCCTTTCCACGCAGATTTGCTAAGTCGAAGAAGGATGAAAGTGACCAAGCTATCTTGGAAACTTTCAAGAAGGTGCAAGTTAATCTACCCCTCCTTGAGGCTATCAAGCAAGTGCCTAGGTATGCTAAGTTCTTGAAAGAGCTTTGTACCTCAAGGAGAAATAAAGGTGAGAAGGAGGTAGTCAAGGTAAGTGAGAACGTATCTGCCTTAATTCAGAGGAAACTACCCCACAAATGCAAGGATCCTGGAAGTTTTACTATTCCATGCACTATTGGTAACTCTAGGTTTGAGAATGCTATGTTAGACTTAGGGGCATCTGTGAACGTCATGCCCTATTCTGTTTATGAAACCCTAGGTCTAGGTGAGCTTAAATCTAATAATGTTATCATTCAGTTAGCTGACAGGTCTAATGCATACCCTAGAGGTTTGTTGGAAGATGTTCTTGTGCAGGTTAATCATCTTTTCTTTCCAGCTGACTTCTATGTGTTGGAGATGGAGGACTCCCCAGTGAGTTCAACGCCATTGCTATTGGGTCGCCCTTTCTTAAGGACGGCCAGGACCAAGATAGATGTGTATGATGGCTCTCTCACCATGGAATTTAATGGTGACGTTATTGGCTTCAACATATTTGAAGCTATGAGGTATCCTCTTGATGTTCATGATTGTTTTTCTATTGATATTCTGGACAATCTTGCACAGGAAATGTTTGATATCATGAATGAAGATACTTTGGTCACCACACTCGAGCAAGGAGTGGGATACACCAAGGATGGCGTCACACTCCATGAAGATGTGCTCAAGGAAACATGTGAGGACGAAATCATTGCTAATGTGTCCTTCCTTGAGGCATCATCCTTTGTAGGTAAGTCTCCTCCACCCTTGTCCATTCAGTTATCTGCTAATAAGACTTTACCTTCAGTGGTTCAGGCACCAGAACTTGAACTTAAACCTCTACCAGACCACTTGAAGTATGTCTACTTAGGAGACAAGGAGACTTTACCAGTGATAGTGTCCTCCTCTCTTACTTCTTCTCAAGAGGAGAGATTGGTGGAGATGATGTCGCTTTTGGGAAGCGACCAATTTAACCCTGAAATGTCATTAGTAGTATAAAGTAAATAGGAATCGTTCTATTCCGGGGATTGAGGGTACACCTGTCATTGTCAAACAATTAAACAATTAAAATTAAAACAAAGTATAATATTTACAAAAATATAACAAAATATATACATATTTACGAAAAAGGGGGGAATTTTGATTTTTGGTTTTCGAAAATTAAACTAAGTTAAGAAAATAATTAAAATGCAAAAACATAAAAATACAAATGGGATGCAAGAACAAAGATCAAATTCGAAACTCATGATTAAAATTGATTCAAGTTCATCATTGTTCATCATAGTCATGCAAGAGGAGTTGATCATGTGAAACGTTCAAAAGCAAACAATTTCCCATATTTTACTTTCAATGCTAATTAACCTAAGCGAAAGCACCTAGATTAATTCTATCAAACATGCAATCAAGCCCTAGAAAGCTAGTCAATCATGTCATGATTAATGCATTAAGCACCTAGAAAGGCTATCAACTCAAATGTGCAACTTAGTATGAAAAAGTCCACCTAATTGCAATCTTCTTTGATTAAATTCGGTTTTTGTACAAAACCTTTACTACTTATCGATTCAAGAACACAAAACCAAAAAGTTGATCCATGTTCTCGAATTCGTAGCAACATTCACATAAAAACCCTAAATGTTTCGAACCATTCAAGATTATCATACAAAAGATTTCTATCATGCAAATTTAATCAAACACTGATAGGAGCAAAAAGTGTGATGATATTATTGAATATGTGCCCCATTTTAGCCTTGTTTCTCCCTTAAGTTTAGTGGTTTTAGTCATTGAGTCGTTTTTAGAGTCTTGTTGAGTGTTTGGAGTGAAATAGGCGGAAAAAATAAAATTCATGAAAAATCCTAGCTGGATCAGGATTCCTAACTGTCAACTGTTTTTGCGGTCTTTACATTTTATTTTCTCTAGAAAATTCTGATATTCTCCTGCTTGTTGTAGGAAACCTTGCCTGGTGGAACTCTTGGAAACAGCAATGATTGAGTCATAAAATAAAGCATTAAGATATTTGACCAAGCAATGAAGAAGGGGAATAAAGGAGAAAGACGTTTTCAGTTGGGGAATAAAGGAGAAAGATGTTTCAGCTGGAAAATAAATAAAGGAGAAAGATGTTTCAGCTGGAAAATAAATAAGAGAAAGACGTTTCAGCTTGGAAATTAAAGGAATCCATTATGAGAGGAGTTAAGGCCATAAAAGAGACGTTTCAGTTGGGAAAGCCAACCAATGCTCCCCTATAAATAGGCAACGTCCAGAACTGAATTTGCATCACTTCCCAGCCAAGATCATTCCAAGACTACCCAATTCACTCCTCAAACCTCCATATCTTACAAGACCGTGACCACCATCCATCCATCAATCTACAAAGCTCTAAGGCGCTGAGTCAAGGACGCTCCACCACCATAGCAGAGACGAGTTCATCACCTTGTTGCTAAGCCGCTGAGGAAAGCTTCAAAGTGTAACTATGACTCTACTTATATTTTTTATTCCGGTTTTGTGTGTTTCAATTTGCGAGTTGTGTAATTGGAGACGTGAGATTTTCAGAATATTTTTATTAATATTTTTGAGATTTTCAGTTTATTATTGAGTTAATTTTGAGAATTCTTTTATGATGCATGTTACAATCTTGTGCCCTTTTATGTGTTTTGGTAATTTTCAGAGTTAGGTTCATAAGTTTGCATGCTAGAATAACGGTGAGAGTTTTTGTGTGTTTGCTTAATTTGCCAAGAGTAATTGTTATTTGTTAAGACGCTGAGTTAAACAAGTAGCAATTAGTTCTAAAAAGTGGTAAAAACTATGTTCAATGGTTAAACGATTCTGGAAATTACGTGTTAAATTCTATGTCTAATGGTTAATTTGCACGTGTGAGTTGATTCGAGGGTTAGATAATACTACTAGTTAAGAGAATTACGCTGAGTGTTTTCGAAAATTAGTAGGATTAGGCTTGGTAAGGACTTTTCCGATTCAAGCCTACATTAGAATGAATCAGATAAGTGGATTGATCCGCTGAGGCTTTTCATTTGAGCTCTTATCTAGGCATTTAAGGTGGGCACATTTTTGTAGCATGTTGAAATGAATTTTCTGTTTTTACACTTAGTAATTTCTGAGTGGTATTGGTCTAAGTTCGGGAAGTCGATCATTGTATATAGTTTTATTTGTTTTGTTTTTATTTTAATTAGATTAGAAACCAAATTCAAAACCCCCCATTTTATTCTTTTATTTGTTAATTGACCTTTTTGTGTAGGTGTACCCTACAATCCCCGGACTGAACGATCCCTGCTTATCCTATACTGACAACTACATTTTGCAGGGTTAAATTGTGAGGCTATTTCAGCCGCACCAATTTTTGGCGCCGTTGCCGGGGATTGTTAAAATCCCTTGCACTTAAAGTGTCATCGATTTTGTTGTATATAAAATGCATGCTAATTTTGTACTACACTTGTGGAATGGTGACAAATTGCGATTTCGGTTAGGCCAAGCTTTAATTGTGATTTAGTTTAAGTTTTATGAGTGTTACAAAATTAAGCATGTCTTTTATCATTGTTGTACAATTTGTAGAAGTTGTTTTTTTTAAGCATATTGTAAATTGTATGTGTTTCATTTAGATTAATTTACTTAATTGTTGTAAAATTGTATGTGGATATGAATTCAGCTAAATACTTAATTGTTGTAAGTGTGTAAAATCGTATGAGTAGACAAGGGCCCTTTTGTTAATATTGGCCTAAACCCTTCATTAGTACCTTACTCAGGTCTCTTGAGGTTGAGGGCGGCCTTTATTAGCACTTGGAGAACGGTCTAACACATTAGTTAATTTCCCAGCTGAGTAAGGGGCGCATACGGATGGTGTCTTAGGTTGAGACCCTGGGTGATGGGTTCAATTGGATCTCAGAGATACTATAGAATGAGCCTAAACCACTATGTGGGAGTAGCCGATAGGGGCCTAAACCTCAATGAGGGAGTAGCCTCCGTAGTATCACCAAAATGAGTCCTCCCTCTCACTTACCTCTTAATCTGGCCATCCGGCCTTCTGAAACAAATGAAAGAGACTTATGTCTGGGCGACTATCCCTATATCGTATCTCACCAATAGTAGTGGTTTCTATTGGGCTTGACTTACAACTTGGAATCAATTGAGATATTAACTATGTTTATAAAAAAAAAAAAAAAAAAAAAAAAAAATTGATGTGTGACCTGCTTAAGGAATATTGGATTAAACATGACTTTGTCGAGGGTAGCTGTTCTATAGTCCCATTGCACAAACGAGGTCTTCTGTTCCAGTACCTAAGTATGTAAATATAAAAGTAACTTAGAAAGTTAAGGAAAGACATAATGTTTGTATTCCTAACCTTGTATATGTTACTAACACTTGATCTGGTGAGTCCTTTGTGGAGCACACATTGGAAGAGATACCCCTCCAGGAGGAACCCAAGGAATGAGCACGTGTGAACAAGGAGAAAAGTCCAGGCTGAAGGACTATAAATATTAAGCGCTGCATGGGAGGCAACCCATTTCAACCGAAGCTGTGAAGGAGCCATCAACGAGAGTTTGACATTTCTACCCTTCACTTGCTTAGGTTGAATTGTACTTGTGTCTTTGTTTGTTTGTTTATTTTAGCTTTCCCTTATTTTCGTAGCCCCCCATATTTAGGGTCTATATACCATATTTTTTTGGCCTACATAGAGGACAATGTAGATTCTAAGTGTGGGGTAGGTTTACACCTTTATTTTAGTTAAAAAAAAAAAAATATTCTATGGTTTTTTTTAGTGTCTTTTTTTTTTGTTTTGTTTGCTTGAGTCTTAGGATGCCCCTAACGTCTAGGATGAACATGTCTCTGAATTCATGGCTGAAGGTTTTCACAATCGAAATAGGACTTAATTGAATTCTGTGGTTAATCGACGTTGTGATACTTGTATGAAGATTTGAGATAGGATTGTAACTTGGTTCATTAAGCATGCTAGGATTAAGTCTGATTCATTTTACCCTAAGTGAGCTGTTGAGCTAAAATACTTTCTTTTCGAGTGCTTATTGATAAATTCATAATTTCATGGCTGTATTTGCAAAACCTCATCATTCTTTGGAAATCCAATGATCATGTGCCATAGATTTTAATGGACTAGAGAGTACTAGAACTCGGCTGTTGTGACTGTCAAAACTTGTATGCCATAATATGCACTGATCCTGGATAGGATAGAAGGCATTAGGGTAACCACCATAGCCAAACAAGCATGTGTCCCCAATTGTGCCCGTCGTGGGACTCCTTAGAATGAACCCCTTTGAGCCTACGTTGAAAACCTTTGTTTCATCACCCTCACTACCCTACCATGAGCTTAGTACAGGATATCTCTACCCTTGTCTTAGGGACTTAGTAGAGCATGACATAGTATGTAGGGGTGACGATGAAAGACAAGTGTGGGGTGGGGAAAATCCAAGAAAAAAAGAAGAGAAAAAAAAAATTTGCCGTAAAAAAAAAAAATGAAAGAAAATGAAAATGAAAAAGAAAGAAAGAAAAGCGGCAAAAGAGAAGAAAAATTGAAAAGAAAACTCTTGGGAAATTGTTCAAGTGTGGTTTTGGACTTTCAAATTTGTAGAAGGCTCAAAGTTGAAAATTATGCCTTTGTCCATTCCCATGTTGGTTAGAGTGAAGGTTTGGCCCAAAACAATGATATTTGGCCTACAAAAATGATGACATAAGGTGGTCCTTATATGCTCTGCTAGGTCCTTAGGATTTTTGTATCCTTAATCTTCATTTCGAAAACCCTAGCTTAGCCCCATTACAACCTGTTTTAAGTGCTGACTTGATCCTTGAGATGGGCAGTCTTTGGTTAGTGGAGTCAGGTACGCAGTCGAGCTTATGGTTTAGGTCCATTTGTGTACTTAGTCATTTCATGAGGTCTTTAAAAATTCTTCACAAAATACGTTTATTGATGAAATATGCAAGCTGTTTGTTGCCTTACAATTTATTCTCTTGCATATACTTGAGTGTGAAGCTTTTAAGCATAGCCATTTCTGAGAGAAAAATCGAGAGTATGCCTTGTGAGTTTGGATTGGACTTGTTCGAAACGTGCTATCATTCAATGTATAACTTAAGTTCTCCACATCTTACTTAGTCATATGAGTGTCACATGTTTATTAACCATGGAATTATCTATGCGATTTTGATTAAGTGTTTAACGTGAAAGCCATGAGTTTGGAGTCTCTGAGACAACAGTTAGGGGAAGTAGAGTCATTTACATGTGCTTTTTGTCTAGTCTTTGTTCTGTTTTGTATTTTTGTTTTGCTAAGGGACTAGCAAAAGCTAAGTGTGGGGTAGTTGATAGGAGCAAAAAGTGTGATGATATTATTGAATATGTGCCCCATTTTAGCCTTGTTTCTCCCTTAAGTTTAGTGGTTTTAGTCATTGAGTCGTTTTTAGAGTCTTGTTGAGTGTTTGGAGTGAAATAGGCGGAAAAAATAAAATTCATGAAAAATCCTAGCTGGATCAGGATTCCTAACTGTCAACTGTTTTTGCGGTCTTTACATTTTATTTTCTCTAGAAAATTCTGATATTCTCCTGCTTGTTGTAGGAAACCTTGCCTGGTGGAACTCTTGGAAACAGCAATGATTGAGTCATAAAATAAAGCATTAAGATATTTGACCAAGCAATGAAGAAGGGGAATAAAGGAGAAAGACGTTTTCAGTTGGGGAATAAAGGAGAAAGATGTTTCAGCTGGAAAATAAATAAAGGAGAAAGATGTTTCAGCTGGAAAATAAATAAGAGAAAGACGTTTCAACTTGGAAATTAAAGGAATTGCCCCATTATGAGAGGAGTTAAGGCCATAAAAGAGACGTTTCAGTTGGGAAAGCCAACCAATGCTCCCCTATAAATAGGCAACGTCCAGAACTGAATTTGCATCACTTCCCAGCCAAGATCATTCCAAGACTACCCAATTCACTCCTCAAACCTCCATATCTTACAAGACCGTGACCACCATCCATCCATCAATCTACAAAGCTCTAAGGCGCTGAGTCAAGGACGCTCCACCACCATAGCAGAGACGAGTTCATCACCTTGTTGCTAAGCCGCTGAGGAAAGCTTCAAAGTGTAACTATGACTCTACTTATATTTTTTATTCCGGTTTTGTGTGTTTCAATTTGCGAGTTGTGTAATTGGAGACGTGAGATTTTCAGAATATTTTTATTAATATTTTTGAGATTTTCAGTTTATTATTGAGTTAATTTTGAGAATTCTTTTATGATGCATGTTACAATCTTGTGCCCTTTTATGTGTTTTGGTAATTTTCAGAGTTAGGTTCATAAGTTTGCATGCTAGAATAACGGTGAGAGTTTTTGTGTGTTTGCTTAATTTGCCAAGAGTAATTGTTATTTGTTAAGACGCTGAGTTAAACAAGTAGCAATTAGTTCTAAAAAGTGGTAAAAACTATGTTCAATGGTTAAACGATTCTGGAAATTACGTGTTAAATTCTATGTCTAATGGTTAATTTGCACGTGTGAGTTGATTCGAGGGTTAGATAATACTACTAGTTAAGAGAATTACGCTGAGTGTTTTCGAAAATTAGTAGGATTAGGCTTGGTAAGGACTTTTCCGATTCAAGCCTACATTAGAATGAATCAGATAAGTGGATTGATCCGCTGAGGCTTTTCATTTGAGCTCTTATCTAGGCATTTAAGGTGGGCACATTTTTGTAGCATGTTGAAATGAATTTTCTGTTTTTACACTTAGTAATTTCTGAGTGGTATTGGTCTAAGTGATGTCGCTTTTATCGAGCGACCAATTTAACCCTGAAATGTCATTAGTAGTACGTAATAAATAGGGATCGTTCTATTCCGGGGATTGAGGGTACACCTGTCATTGTCAAACAATTAAACAATTAAAATTAAAACAAAGTATAATATTTACAAAATATAGACATATTTACGAAAAGGGGGGAGTTTTTGGTTTTTGGTTTTAATTTTCGAAAATAAAATCTAAGTTACCTGAATAATTAAAATGCAAAAACATAAAAATATAAATGGGATGTGAGAACAAAGATCAAAGTCGAAACTCATGATTAAAATTAATTCAAGTTCATCATTGTTCATCATAGTCATGCAAGAGGAGTTGATCATGTGAAACGTTCAAAAGCAAACAATTTCCCATATTTTACTTTCAATGCTAATTAACCTAAGCGAAAGCACCTAGATTAATTCTATCAAACATGCAATCAAGCCCTAGAAAGCTAGTCAATCATGTCATGTTTAACGCAATAAACACCTAGAAAGGCTATCAACTCAAATGTGCAACTTAGTATGAAAAAGTCCACCTAATTGCAATCTTCTTTGATTAAATTCGGTTTTTGCACAAAACCTTTACTACTTATTGATTCAAGAACACAAAACCAAAAAGTTGATTCATATTCTCAAATTCGTAGCAACAATCACATAAAAACCCTAAATGTTTCGAACCATTCAAGATAATCATACAAAAGATTTCTATCATGCAAATTTAATCAAACACTCACACAAAAGCAACCATAAATCGCAATATATGAATCTGAAAATTAACAATTCATCATAAAATTTCAGAAAACAATACTTGTTCATACATATGTGTCAACTAAGGCAAAACCAACGAAAATACAAAGCAAAGGTACAAGGAGAATCGGATTACACCGTGATGAAGATGAGATGAATGAAGTGATGATGTGGTCTCTTGAATTTCGAAAGCAATCTTCAAGGTGGAGGGTGGATGGTGTGCACGGCTTGTCTTCTTCTTCCTTGGCCTTGCTTGAACTTCGTGGTTGCCCTAGAGGATGGAGAAGAACACGGCTAAACTAGAGAGATTTCTGAATTATTTTCTCAAAGTATAAACGCAAAAGTGTGGAAAATTCGGAACCCTTGACGTTGAGAAAGTGTAGGAATATATAGGGGACGGCCCCTAGGTGTCCAAGCCGTCCAAAACCCTAGAGATGTTCACGGCATGTGCTTGCTTCCTCCACATAATTTCCTCCAATGAATTCTTGCCACATAAGCCCTATGAGGTGGTGCAACCAATCACAAAATTCCAATATTAATTCCCTAAATAATTCTTGCCGAAATATGTAGATAATTTCTGATTTTATACACCAATTTCGGCAACAATATATTTAGAGAATAAAAGGGGGATGAACCTAGACTCCTTTGAGAGCTTTTTGTGTTCAACACATATTCTCTTTCCTTTAAAAGCTCCCTAAGAAATCTCCACGAAATCTCTTTATTTTTCTGATTTTTCCTCACGGCAAAAACCCTAATTTCTCTCTTCATTATCTCTTGCCGAATTCCCTAGGGTTTGCACGGCATCCCCTTGTTTTCCTCTTGGCTTGGACGGCTAGGTCTTCTAGGGTTTTATCTCTTGATTTATTTCCATAAAAATAACCCTAGAAAATCTCCATAGAAAATCTTCTTTATTTTCTGATTTTTGGACGCCTCTTCCTTGTTTCTCTCATGCAATTTCACGGCAAACATATCTTTAGGGCTAGGGTTTGCGTCACAAACCCTAGTGTCATGGGCTTTGATGGGCCATTATCCAATTTGCCGAAAATCCAAAGAGTTCTTGGGCCTCGTTGCTTCATCTTCAAGCCTTCTCATTTTCCAACGCAAAACACATTATTTTTCCATTTCTTTTTCATGGTTGCGTTGGAAACTTGCTAGGGAAGCCTTCCTCCATTTCGTAGGATTTCCTGGTTGGACTAGGAAAGCTTGTTTCTTCATTTCTGCTCAAATGTGTGGGCCATTTTCTCTCATGTTCGTTCGTCTTGACGTTCGCAAGCTCCTCTTTCCATTCGTGCGTTCATTTCCACTTTCTAGCTCGGAGGTCCTGAAAATAGAAACTATACTTAAAATAGAAACTTTCTAAAAAATGAAAATAGAAACTTACTAAAACTGAAAAATAGAAACTTTCCAGAAATGAGAAATGAAAAATGAGAAATGAGAAATGAGAAATGAAAAATGAAGACAAAAATGGAAACTTTCTACAATAAGGAACTTTCCCAATCAAAGAATGGAAACTTTCCCAAACATGGATTTTTCAAGGAAATGGCGCAGAAAAGTGTAGGGAAATGCAGTTAAAACGTCGCATTAAAATGCTCCTATCAAATTCCCCCACACTTAGCTTTTGCTAGTCCCTTAGCAAAATCAAACTAAGACACACACTAAGACTCAACGAAAATTTAAAGACTTGACAAAAACAATGACTCTATTGCCCTTCAACTATTTGTCTCAGCAATCTCTTACTTTCATAACACCAAGATTAGCACTTAACCAAAATTCAATGTTAGGCATTCGAGAGTTAATTAAAACACATAACTTACATATACACAAGTAGGACTTGGTTGAAACAATGGTGATGGTTTCTGTTAAACATGTTTCAAACAAGTATGATTCAACTCCTCACAAGTTATATCCACTCTTTCTTCTCTCAGATCATGGCAATGCTTAAAAGCTTATACACTCAAGTATATGTGAAAGATAGCAAGTATATCACATAATTCAAGAAACGAAAGCACATGTATAATTTTCTTTAAAGATCTCATGAAGGACACCAACTACTTGCACAGATGGACCCAAGCCATAAGTTCAACTCTTGTAACTCATCTCCACATCAAGGGCTGTCCCATCTTAAGGATCAAGAAGGTCTTCTTAAAGGTTGTAATGGGGCCAAGGCTCAAGGTTTTAAGAAATGAAGGGTAAGGATTTATCAAAGTGTCCTAAAAACCTAGCAGAGCACATGTAGATGTAGAGACCTCAAGAAATCCACCAAGGCATTGCAAAAACGTCACTTTCCCTAGAGGTAACATAAAAGGGGCCTAATGTCTTCATGTTGGGCCCAATCTTCATTGTAAACTTCCCTTGAACTATAGTGAATGGACAAAGGCCAAATTTTTCTGTAGTGGGCCTTCAGTTCAACGTAAACTCCAAAATCACCAAGTATGGGGGACTAAAATCCATAAACATTTTTCTTTCTTTTCTTTTTAGCCGTATACATTTTTTTCTTTTTTTTTTTTTTTTTTCTCGGCTTTTTCATATATTTTTCTTTTATGGACAAGTCTACCCCACACTTTAACTTTCACCTCTTCTCAATTTTCATCCTTAGCACCAAACCCACGAAGTATGTCTCAAAAGATAGCTCCACTAAGTTCTTAGAACAAAGGGTAGGGTTTTAACTATACTAAGCTTCATGGTTAAGGGTTTTAAGGGTGATGAATGAAAAGGCTCAATGTAGGCTCAAAGGGGCTTATCTAGGGGAGTCCCACGACGGGCACAATTAGGGACACAGGTTTATTTGGCAATGGTGGAAATTCCTAGGGTACCTCTATCCCTTCCAGAATCAGGGCCATGTATTGACAAACGTCTCAACAAGCACAAGAGTGAATTCTAGCATTCTCTAGTCCATCAAACTTAATCTATGGCAAGCAATCAATCAAATGAAAGAATAATGAGATCATCAAAACATCGCCAAGAAAATAAGAATATATATTTCATTATCACTCCAAGAAAAAGGGACATGGCTCAATATCTCACATGGGTTTTATGAATCAAAACTCATCCTAACATGCTCATATTCTGTACCAAAGTTTTCGAATCCATATCCACTACAAGGCACACATTTTTCATATATCTCAATTAACCAAAGAATACCATGTTTAAAAATCATCTCAATCTTGTGATCCTCTTTTAGTCATGATTTTAGAGATATAGAATCATCCTAGACAGTTGAAAGGGCATCCTAAGACTCAAAACAAAAACAAAAGCAACGAAAATTTTTAAATTTTTGACATTTTCCAATTTTTTTGTATTTTTCAATATATGACTCAAGATAAAAGTGTAAATCCCTTCCCCCACACTTAAATATTGCATTGTCCTCAATGTAATCAATAAAAAGCATGCAATGGAACACTTAAGCATATAGGGATGAAATTTACGAAAATGACTACCAACATAAAGAAAAATTGGAGAAGTAAAAGGGAGAGATAAAACAAATCTGCGTTGATGACTCCTCCACAGCTACTTCAGAATTGGGTTGCCTCCCAAGCAGCGCTTAATGTTTATAGTCTTTCAGCCTAGACTTGTACCTCCATTTAATCCTCAGGGTTTGGAACGTTTTGGAGGGGTACATCCTCCACTTCATGTTCCACAAATGCCTCATAGTAAGGCTTCAAGCGATGGCCATTCACTTTGAACTCGTTGCTTGTATGTTCACTCTTTATCTGCACAGCTCCATGAGGAAACACATGAGTGATAACAAAAGGTCCAATCCAACGAGAACGAAGCTTACCTGGGAAGAGTTTGAGACGAGAATGGAAGAGAAGAACTTTTTGACCCACAACAAAAGTCTTTCTTCGAATCATTTTGTCATGGAATGCCTTAGTCTTATCCTTGTAAATTTTAGCACTTTCAAAGGCATCATTCCTTATCTCCTCTAACTCTTGCAATTGCAACTTCCTATGAAGCCCAGCTGCATCCATATCCATGTTGAACTGCTTCACAGCCCACCAAGCTTTGTGCTCCAACTCCACAGGTAAATGGCATGGTTTGCCATAGACAATTCGATATGGTGACATACCTATGGGAGTTTTGTATGCAGTTCTGTAGGCCCACAAAGCATCCTCTAGACGCAAGGACCAGTCCTTCCTGTTGGGGTTCACAGTCTTCTCCAATATCCCCTTAATCTGACGATTAGAGACCTCAGCCTGCCCACTAGTTTGTGGGTGATAAGGTGTAGAAACCTTATGTGTGACATCATATCTCTTCAAGAGAGCCTCAATCGTCCGATTGCAAAAATGGGATCCTCCATCACTAATGAGAACTCTAGGCATTCCAAACCTGCTAAAGATGTTAGACTTGATAAAATCTGCAACAACCTTAGAGTCATTAGTTCTAGTGGCCTTTGCTTCCACCCATTTGGAAACATAGTCCACTGCAAGTAAGATATAGAGAAACCCAAAAGATGAAGGGAAAGGTCCCATGAAATCTATACCCCAGACATCAAATATTTCAACAGTTATTATATTGGACAATGGCATTTGATCTCTAGGACCTAGATTTCCTGTTCTTTGGCACTTATCACAAGTTAAACAATAGGCATGTGCATCCCTAAATAATGTTGGCCAATAGAACCCAGACTCTAGCACCTTAAACGCAGTCTTCTTAGACCCAAAGTGTCCCCCACATGCTTTAGAGTGGCAAAAAGAAAGTATAGCATTATGTTCATGTTCAGGCACACATCTCCTAATCAATTGATCAGAGCAATACTTCCACAAATAAGGTTCATCCCAAACATATTGCTTAACAGTTTTCTTAAGCCTATCCCTATGAGCACGTGACATGGTATCAGGAATCTTTCTAGACACAATATAATTCACAATGTCTGCATACCATGGTTCACTTACCTGAAGTCCAAAGAGTTGCTCGTCTGGAAATGTCTCCACCAGAGGGAGATAATCTTCTGCATGCACTAAGCGACTCAAGTGGTCAGCTACCACGTTCTCACTACCCTTCTTGTCCTTGATTTCCACGTCGAATTCTTGCAAGAGTAGGATCCATCTGATGAGCCTTGGTTTCGCCTCCTTCTTGGTCATCAAGTATTTCAAAGCTGCATGGTCAGTAAAGATAGTAACTTTGGTACCAAGTAAGTAAGAGCGAAACTTCTCAAGGGCAAAGACAACTGCAAGGAGCTCTTTCTCTGTGGTGGAGTAGTTCATTTGTGCATCATTGAGAGTCCTTGAGGCGTAGTAGATGGCATAGGGCAGCTTTTCCTTCCTTTGTCCCAAAACGGCTCCAACTGCGTAGTCAGAGGCATCACACATTAATTCAAAGGGCAAGGACCAGTCTGGAGGTAACATGATGGGGGCAGATGTCAACAACTCCTTAAGCTTGTCAAAAGCTTCTTGACACTCCTTGTCAAAGTGGAAGGGCACATCCTTCTGGAGTAGTTGACATAAGGGTCTCGAAATTTTGGAGAAGTCCTTGATGAACCTCCTGTAAAAACCTGCATGACCAAGGAAAGAACGAATCTCTCTCACAGAAGTGGGAGAGGGTAAGTGACGCACAATATCAACCTTGGCTTTATCAACCTCTATACCCCTAGCAGAGACAATATGTCCTAGAACTATTCCTTGTTTAACCATAAAATGGCATTTTTCCCAGTTTAAGACAAGGTTAGTTTCCATGCAACGTTTCAGAATTATCTCCAGATTATTAAGACAATCATCAAAATTCTTTCCAAAAACTGAAAAGTCATCCATGAATACCTCTATGATTTTCTCAATATAATCTGAAAAGATACTTACCATACACCTCTGAAAGGTACCTGGAGCGTTGCAAAGTCCGAAAGGCATACGTCTATAGGCAAACGTTCCAAAGGGGCAAGTGAAGGTTGTCTTCTCTTGATCTTCATTTGCAATTGCAATCTGGTTGTAACCAGAGTATCCATCCAGGAAGCAGTAGTAGTCATGTCCAGCTAGGCGCTCAAGCATCTGGTCAATGAATGGCAGAGGAAAGTGGTCTTTCCTTGTGGTTGCGTTGAGCCTCCTATAGTCAATGCATACTCTGTGGCCTGTTACTGTCCTTTGGGGCACCAGTTCGTTATCAGCATTCTTTACCACAGTGATCCCAGACTTCTTGGGCACGACCTGAACTGGAGAGACCCACTTGGAGTCAGAAATAGGGTAGATTACCCCACAATCAAGGAGTTTGATAACCTCCTTCTTCACTACTTCCATCATTGGAGGGTTGAGACGACGTTGAGCCTCTCTAGTGGGTTTAGACCCCTCCTCTAGAAGTATCCTGTGGACGCAAGTTGTAGGGCTGATTCCCTTGATATCCGCCAATGTCCATCCTATGGCGGTCTTGTGTTGCTTCAACATTTCCACCAACTTCTCTTCTTGTGGAGTTGTTAGTGCAGAGGACACAATCACTGGCAAGGTTTCCTTGTCCCCTAAGTAGACATACTTCAAATGGTCTGGAAGAGGTTTTAGCTCAAGTTCTGGGGCCTGGACCACTGAAGGTAAAGTCTTGTTAGTGGATAACTGAATGGACAATGGAGAAACAGACTTACCTATAAAGGGTGATGCCTCAAGGAAGGAGACGTTTTCAATGATTTTATCCTCACAAGTGTCTTTCAACTTGTCCTCTGAGATGGTGACGCCTTCCTTTGTATAGCCTACCCCACTCTCAAGGGTAGTGACTAGGGTATCCTCATGCATAACATCAAACATTTTCTGCGCAAGTTCATCCAAAATGTCAGCAGAAAAACAATCATTAACCTCTAGGGGATACCTCATGGCTTCAAAGATGTTAAAGCCAATAATGTCACCATCGAACTCCATTGTAAGAGAGCCTTCATACACATCAATCTTCGTCCTAGCTGTCCTTAAGAAAGGACGTCCCAAAAGCAATGGAGTGGAACTTACAGGGGAGTCCTCCATTTCCAATACATAAAAATCAGCTGGGAAGATAAGATGGTTAACCTGTACAAGCACATCCTCCAACAAACCTCTAGGGTATGCATTGGATCTGTCAGCTAACTGGATGATAACGTTGTCAGATTTAAGTTCCCCTAGACCTAGGGTTTCATAAACAGAGTAGGGCATAACATTAACAGATGCACCTAGGTCTAGCATGGCATTCTTAAATCTAGAGTTACCAATAGTACAAGGAATGGTAAAGCTTCCAGGATCCTTACACTTTGGAGGGATCTTCCTCTGAATTAGGGCAGAGACATTCTCACTTACCTTTACCACCTCCTTTTCACGGTTTACTCTCCTAGTAGTGCAAAGCTCTTTGAGGAACTTGGCATACTTAGGGACTTGCTTGATGGCCTCTAGGAGGGGTAGGTTTACTTGCACCTTCTTGAAAGTTTCCAAGATAGCTTGGTCACTTTCATCCTTCTTAGATTGGGCAAACCTGCGTGGGAAGGGCATGCAAGAAGAAGAAGGGTTAGCAATAACCGAATTTGATAAGTTAGAATTATTACCTTTGATTTCCGGTTTTGCCTTTAAAGATGAGGATGCCTTGGTCTCTTCCTTTGACGTTGCAGGGTCCTTCTCAATACCCAACTTGGTGGGTTCTTGGTCTTCCTCAATTTCTATGCTCATTTGGACCTTCTTGGGTTGCTTGGGTGGATCCACAAATGGTCTCCCACTCCTCGTAGTCACAACTGATGCATTCTCCACATTACCCTTAGGGTTAGGTATTGTGCCACTAGGAAGCTTCCCAGTCTCATGAATCTTGCTCATGAAGTCCACAACTTGGCCCATCTGTTTCTTAAGATCTGCAATATCCTTAGTGTGGGTCTGTTGTCCTTGAATCAAAGCTTGAGTAGAGTTTGTCAAGGCCTGGGTGGAACTAGTCAAGGCTTCCAACGTTTTGTCATAGTGAGACATTGAAGGTCCTGAGTTCTGTTGAGGCGGGGGCATGTAGGGCCTTTGAAAAGATGATCCTTGGAATGAAGGCCCTTGAGGACGTTGGAAGTTCCCACCAAGAGGATTCTGAACGTTATCATTGTTAGTCCACTTGAAGTTGGGGTGGTCCCTCCATCCAGGGTTATAGGTATTGAATATGGATCATACTTGGACGTGGGGCCCCTTGGTTCCCTTGATAGCCTCCTATAGCATTCACAGATTCCCATCCTCCATTCTCATTAAGTTGAGGGCACTGATCTGTAACATGCCCTTGCATAGAGCATACCCCACAAGCTATTGTTGCACTTGGTCCCTTGGAACTTACCACTTGGTTCATGAGTAGAGTAAGCTTATTCAGTTGGTCCTCAATTGCAGTATTCTTGCTCATCTCATGCACCCTACGAGTAGAGTGTCCTACCCCTCATATTGTTGAGAGTTCAAGGCACGATTAGCTATAGCTCCTTCCCAACTGTAGGGGACTTATCCACAAAAGCTCCTCCAGCTGCAGCATCCAACATTTGCCTTTCCAAGGGTAAGAGTCCTTCATAGAAACATGTGAGTAGGGTCTCATCCTTCATCTGATGTTGAGGACATTGTGCAAGTAAGGAATTGAACCTCTCATAGTAAGCAGCATAGGACTCATCATGGGCTTGCTCTATTCCACTGAGCTTCTTTCTAAGTGTGATGACCTTAGAAGCTGGGAAGTATTTCTCCAAGAAGGCCTTTCTCATTGTCTCCCATGAAGTGATACGTCCTGCAGGAAGTTCATATAGCCAATCCTTGGCTCTATCAGCTAGAGAGAATGGAAATGCTCTCATCTTAAGAAGGTTCTCATCTGCCCCTTGTGGTTGCATGTTTGCACAAACAGATTGAAATTCTCGAACATGCTTGTTAGCGTCCTCCATATTAAGTCCATGGAAGATAGGGAGTTGTGCAACAAACCACTCTTTAGCTCAAACTCTGCTTGTCTTCCAGCTGCAGGGGGAGGGTATACTATGCCTGTAGGGGGTCCTCCTTCAACAGTTGCAGTGGAAAGTTCCCTAATAGATGCCATTCTCTCTTCTTCGACTTCTTCAGGTGGTGGTGAAGGTGGTGGTGTAGAGTTGGACGAAATCACAGGTGAAGGTGAACGTGAAGGAGGAGATGGACTTGGTGTAGGTGATGTAGACTCCTCAGAACAGTAGGTCCTCTTCCCTTGTTCGTTAAAGATGTACCCTCTGTGTGTCGAAGGGGAAGGGCTTGTCTGCTCAAGAAGTGAAGGACCCTTCAAGCGAGCGAGCCTTGCTTCAATTTCCTTTAGTGTAGAGGATCTAAAAGGCTCGGTCATTCATAGGAATCCTGAACATCATCAAAATTCAAAGAAGTTAGCAAAGTATAAAGTGAGTTAATTACAAATTAGTGATTTATACATCAACCTTACTATTCACGAGTCACTATTCACAAGTTACTATTCACGACTTTACTATGTATGATTTATACAAGTATAAAGAGAAGTATAAATTAAAAACTATCCACAATCTTTTCACAAATAAACCACTAAGAAGTTTATACAAGTATAAAATGTACAAAACAACACAATTTACAAGTGGAGGTTATGTTCAAGTATCTTATTATCTTTACAAAATAAAGTTAATATCTCAATTGATTACAAGTTGTAAGTCGAGCCCAATAGAAACCACTACTATTGGTGAGATACGATCTAGGGATAGTCGCCTAGACATAAGTCACTTCCCTTTGTTTCAGAAGGCTAGATGGCCAGATTAAGAGGTAAGTGAGAGGGAGGACTCATTTTGGTGACACTACGGAGGCTACTCCCTCATTGAGGTTTAGGCCCCTATTGGCTACTCCCACATTGTGGTTTACGCACGGTCTATAGTATCTCTGAGATCCAATTTAACCCATCACCCAGGGTCTCAACCTAAGACACCACCTATATGCCCCTTACTCAGCTTGAAAGAACTCATGTGTTAGACAGTCCTCCAAATGTTAATAAAAGCCGCCCTCAACTTCATAAGACCTTAGAAAGGCACTAATGAAGGGTTAAGGCCAATATTAACAAAAGGGCCCTTATCTACTCATACGATTTTACACACTTATAATAAATCAAGAATTTAACAATATTTATAATTAATTCTCTACATTTCCTTTGTTTAACAAGATTAGACACCATTTACACAAAACTTTCACACAAACAAACAAAACGTCACTATTCACATCTAATTATCTTCTTTTTTTTTTTTTTTTTTTTTTTTTTTTTTTTTTTTTTTTTTTATGAAATTAAGTAAAATTACTTCTATTCTTTCCTTTTCTTTACAATTATTTTCAACACTTAGGTACGGGAACAGGGAGTCTCGATGTGCAATGGGACTGAAACAGCTACCCTTTTCAAGACTATGTTTAATCCAATATACCTTAGGTGCATCACAACATTTTCTTTTGTTATAAATACCATTGATTTCGAATTCAATTCCAAGCGGTAAATCAAGTGGACGTGCGGCCCAAGTATAATCGTCAAGACACTAAGTCCTCCTACATCCTTTGGGCAACCTTACTGAAATGGCCAGGTAGGGGAGGACGAACACAAGAGGTAGGATCCATTTTGGCATGAGCTACTCCCCATTGTGGTTTAGGCCCATTTGTAGCACTTCTGAATCCAAGAACCTGTCATGAGCGTTGTCCCCTTCCTAGACACCATCCCACATAGGCTATACTTACTTGGATGAAAAAGTCCTAAGTGTGAAGACAGTTCAATGAATGTTAATAAAGGCCGCCCTCAACCTTAAGGGACCTGACTAGGTACCAATAAGGGGTTTAGGCCAATATTAATAACACGACTTCACCTATTCCTTCTTTAATTTACAACTACAATTAAAATTCGTATTCAACAATATAAATAACAACCTAAGTAATTAACTAACTAATTTTCGACAATTAAAAAATTAACAAGTAAAATTTTTTTTTTTTTTTTCGTCACAATATACAAAACAAATATTCACAATATGCAAATGATTTTTCAATCCCGGCAACGGCGCCAAAAATTGATGTCGCTTTTATCGAGCGACCAATTTAACCCTGAAATGTCATTAGTAGTATAAGTAAATAGGGATCGTTCTATTCCGGGGATTGAGGGTACACCTGTCATTGTCAAACAATTAAACAATTAAAATTAAACAAAGTATAATATTTACAAAATATAGACATATTTACGAAAAGGGGGGATTTTTGGTTTTTGGTTTTAATTTTCGAAAATAAAATCTATTACCTGAATAATTAAAATGCAAAAACATAAAATATAAATGGATGTGAGAACAAGATCAAAGTCGAAACTCATGATTAAAATTAATTCAAGTTCATCATTGTTCATCATAGTCATGCAAGAGGAGTTGATCATGTGAAACGTTCAAAAGCAAACAATTTCCCATATTTTACTTTCAATGCTAATTAACCTAAGCGAAAGCACCTAGATTAATTCTATCAAACATGCAATCAAGCCCTAGAAAGCTAGTCAATCATGTCATGTTTAACGCAATAAACACCTAGAAAGGCTATCAACTCAAATGTGCAACTTAGTATGAAAAAGTCCACCTAATTGCAATCTTCTTTGATTAATTCGGTTTTTGCACAAAACCTTTACTATTATTGATTCAAGAACACAAAACCAAAAAGTTGATTCATATTCTCAAATTCGTAGCACAATCACATAAAACCCTAAATGTTTCGAACCATTCAAGATAATCATACAAAAGATTTCTATCATGCAAATTTAATCAAACACTCACACAAAAGCAACCATAAATCGCAATATATGAATCTGAAAATTAACAATTCATCATAAAATTTCAGAAAACAATACTTGTTCATACATATGTGTCAACTAAGGCAAAACCAACGAAAATACAAAGCAAAGGTACAAGGAGAATCGGATTACACCGTGATGAAGATGAGATGAATGAAGTGATGATGTGGTCTCTTGAATTTCGAAAGCAATCTTCAAGGTGGAGGGTGGATGGTGTGCACGCTTGTCTTCTTCTTCCTTGGCCTTGCTTGAACTTCGTGGTTGCCCTAGAGGATGGAGAAGAACACGGCTAACTAGAGAGATTTCTGAATTATTTTCTCAAAGTATAAACGCAAAAGTGTGGAAAATTCGGAACCCTTGACGTTGAGAAAGGTAGGAATATATAGGGGACGGCCCTAGTGTCCAAGCCGTCCAAACCCTAGAGATGTTCACGGCATGTGCTTGCTTCCTCCACATAATTTCTCCAATGAATTCTTGCCACATAAGCCCTATGAGGTGGTGCAACCAATCACAAAATTCCAATATTAATTCCCTAAATAATCTTGCCGAAATATGTAGATAATTTCTGATTTTTCACCAATTTCGGCAACAATATATTTAGAGAATAAAGGGGGATGAACCTAGACTCCTTTGAGAGCTTTTTGTGTTCAACACATATTCTCTTTCCTTTAAAAGCTCCCTAAGAATCTCCACGAAATCTCTTTATTTTTCTGATTTTTCCTCACGGCAAAAACCTAATTTCTCTCTTCATTATCTCTTGCCGAATTCCCTAGGGTTTGCACGGCATCCCCTTGTTTTCCTCTTGGCTTGGACGGCTAGGTCTTCTAGGGTTTTATCTCTTGATTTATTTCCATAAAAATAACCCTAGAAAATCTCCATAGAAAATCTTCTTTATTTTTCTGATTTTTGGACGCCTCTTCCTTGTTTCTCTCATGCAATTTCACGGCAAACATATCTTTAGGGCTAGGGTTTGCGTCACAACCCTAGTGTCATGGGCTTTGATGGGCCATTATCCAATTTGCCGAAAATCCAAAGAGTTCTTGGGCCTCGTTGCTTCATCTTCAAGCCTTCTCATTTCCAACGCAAAACACATTATTTTTCCATTTCTTTTCATGGTTGCGTTGGAAACTTGCTAGGGAAGCCTTCCTCCATTTTGTAGGATTTCCTGGTTGGACTAGGAAAGCTTGTTTCTTCATTTCTGCTCAAATGTGTGGGCCATTTTCTCTCATGTTCGTTCGTCTTGATGTTCGCAAGCTCCTCTTTCCATTCGTGCGTTCATTTCCACTTTCTAGCTCGGAGGTCCTGAAAATAGAAACTATACTTAAAATAGAAACTTTCTAAAATGAAAATAGAAACTTACTAAAAATGAAAAATAGAAACTTTCCAGAAATGAGAAATGAAAAATGAGAAATGAGAAATGAGAAATGAAAAATGAAGACAAAAATGGAAACTTTCTACAATAAGGAACTTTCCCAATCAAAGAATGGAAACTTTCCCAAACAGGGATTTTTCAAGGAAATGGCGCAGAAAATGTAGGGAAATGCAGTTAAAACGTCGCATTAA
>NW_024387554.1:0-135162 GCF_002994745.2 Rosa chinensis | reverse complement strand
ATGGAGGATCCCATTTTTGCAATCGGACGATTGAGGCTCTCTTGAAGAGATATGATGTCACACATAAGGTTTCTACACCTTATCACCCACAAACTAGTGGGCAGGCTGAGGTCTCTAATCGTCAGATTAAGGGGATATTGGAGAAGACTGTGAACCCCAACAGGAAGGACTGGTCCTTGCGTCTAGAGGATGCTTTGTGGGCCTACAGAACTGCATACAAAACTCCCATAGGTATGTCACCATATCGAATTGTCTATGGCAAACCTTGCCATTTACCTGTGGAGTTGGAGCACAAAGCTTGGTGGGCTGTGAAGCAGTTCAACATGGATATGGATGCAGCTGGGCTTCATAGGAAGTTGCAATTGCAAGAGTTAGAGGAGATTAGGAATGATGCCTTCGAAAGTGCTAAGATTTACAAGGACAAGACTAAGGCATTCCATGACAAAATGATTCGAAGGAAGACTTTTGTTGTGGGTCAAAAAGTTCTTCTTTCCATTCTCGTCTCAAACTCTTCCCAGGTAAGCTTCGTTCTCGTTGGATTGGGCCTTTTGTTATCACTCATGTGTTTCTCATGGAGCTGTGCAGATAAAGAGTGAACAAACAGGTAACGAGTTCAAAGTGAATGGCATCGCTTGAAGCCTTACTATGAGGCATTTGTGGAACATGAAGTGGAGGATGTACCCCTCCAAAACGTTCCAACCCTGAGGATTAAATGGAGGTACAAGTCTAGGCTGAAAGACTATAAACATTAAGCGCTGCTTGGGAGGCAACCCAATTCAGAAGTAGCTGTGGAGGAGTCGTCAACGCAGATTTGTTTTATCTCTCCCTTTTACTTCTCCAATTTTTCTTTATTTTGGTAGTCATTTTCGTAAATTCATCCCTATATGCTTACTTGTTTCATTGCATGCTTATTCTTGATTACATTGAGGACAATGCAATATTTAAGTGTGGGGGAAGGGATTTACACTTTTGTTTTGAGTCATATTTTGAGTCATATATATTGAAAATACAAAAAAATTGAAAAATGTCAAAAATTTAAAAAATTTTCGTTGCTTTTGCTTTTGTTTTGGAGTCTTAGGGTGCCTTTCAACTGTCTAGGATGATTCTATATCTCTGAAATCATGACTAAAAGAGGATCACAAAATTGAGATGATTTAAAAATGGTATTCTTTGGTTAATTGAGATATATGAAAAATATATGCCTTGTAGTGGATATGGATTTCGAAACTTTGGTACAGAAAATATGAGCATGTTAAGATGAGTTTTGATTCATAAAAGCCATGTGAGATAATTGAGCCATTCCCTTTTTCCTTGAAGTGAATCGAAAATATATATTCTAATTTCTTGGCGATATTTTGATGATCTCATTATTCTTTCATTTGATTGATTGCTTGCCATAGATTAAGTTTGATGGACTAGAGAATGCTAGAATTCACTCTTGTGCTTGTTGAGACGTTATATCAATACATGGCCCTGATTCTGGAAGGGATAGAGGCACCTTAGGAATTACCACCATTGCCAAATAAACCTGTGTCCCCATTTGTGCCCGTCGTGGGACTCCCCTAGATAAGCCCCTTTGAGCCTACATTAAGCCTTTTCGTTCATCACCCTAAAATCCTTAACCATGAAGCTTAGTATAGTAACAACCCTACCCTTTGTTCTAAGACTTAGTGGAGCTATCTTTTGAGACATACTACATGGGTTTGGTGCTAAGGATGGAAATTGAGAAGAGGTTAAAGTTCAAGTGTGGGGGTAGACTTGTCCATAAAGAAAAATATGTGAAAGCCGTGAAAAAATGAAAAGAAAAGAAAAAAATGTACGGCTAGAAAAGAAAAGAAAGAAATATTTATGGATTTAGTCCCCCATACTTAGTGATTTTGGAGTTTACGTTGAAATGAAGGCCTACTAAAGAAAAATTTGGCCTTTGTCCATTCACTATAGTTCAGGGGAAGTTTACAATGAAGATTGGGCCCAACATGAAGATACTAGGCCCCTTTTATGTTACCTCTTGTGGAAGTGACGTTTTTGCAATGCATTGGTGGATTTCTTGTGGTTTCTACATTTACATGTGCTCTGCTAGGTTTTTAGGACACTTTGATAAATCCTTACCCTTCATTTCTTAAAACCTTGAGCCTTGGCCCCATTACAACCTTTGAGAAGACCTTCTTGATCCTTAAGATGGGACAGCCCTTGATGTGGAGATGAGTTACAAGAGTTGAACATATGGCTTGGGTCCATCTGTGCAAGTAGTTGGTATCCTTCATGAGATCTTTAAAGAAATTATACATGTGCTTTCGTTTCTTACATTATGTGATATACTTGCTATCTGTCACATATACTTGAGTGTATAAGCTTCTAAGCATTGCCATGATCTGAGAGAAGAAAGAGGGATATACCTTGTGAGATTTGAATCAAACTTGTTTGAAACATGCTTAACAGAAACCATCACCATTGTTTCAACCAAGTCCTACTTGTGTATATGTAAATTATGTGTTTTAATTAACTCTCGAATGCCTAAACATGGAATCTTGATTGAGTGCTAATCTTGGTGTTGTGAAAGTAAGAGATTGCTGAGACAAATAGTTGAAGGGCAATAGAGTCTTTGTTTGTAAAGTCTTTAATTTTCGTTGAGTCTTAGTATGTGTCTTAGTGTGATTTTGCTAAGGGACTAGCAAAAGCTAAGTGTGGGGGAATTTGATAGGAGCATTTTAATGCGACGTTTTAACTGCATTTCCCTACATTTTCTGCGTTATTTCCTTAATAAAACTCTGTTTAGGAAAGTTTCCATTCTTTGATTGGGAAAGTTCCTCTTTGTAGAAAGTTTCTATTTTTGTAGTTTCTATTTATCATTTTTAGTAAGTTTCCATTTTCGGTAGTTTCTATTTTTCATTTTTAGAAAGTTTCCCATTTTCAGTTTAGGAAAGTTGCCATTTTTCATTTTTAGGAAAGTTTCTATTTTTCTTACTAGTTTCTATTTTCAGGACCTCCGAGCTAGAAAGTGGAAATGAACTCATAAATGGAAAGAGGAGCTTGCGAACTACAAGGGGAGCAAAGATGAAGAACAATGAGCCACAGAAATGAGCAGAAATGAAGAGAAGAAGTTTTCCTGGTCCAACCAGGAAACCCTGCGGAAAGGAGGAAGGCTTCCCTAGCAAGTTTCCAACGCAACCATGAAAAGAAATGGAAAAATAATGTGTTTTGCGTTGGAAAATGAGAAGGCTTGAAGATGAAGCAACGAGGCCCAAGAACTCTTTGGATTTTCGGCAAATTGGATAATGGCCCATCAAAGCCCATGACATTAGGGTTTGTGACGCAAACCCTAGCCCTTAAAGATGTTTGCCGTGAATTTGCAAGAGAGAAACAAGGAGGAGGCGTCCAAAAATCAGAAAATAATAAGAAGATTTCGGTGGAGATTTTCTAGGGCTATTTTTATGGAAAGAAAATCTACTTGAAGAAACCCTAGAAGACCTAGCCGTCCAAGCCAAGAGGAAATCAAGGAATTGCCGTGCAAAATAAAGAAGAAACCCTAGAGAATTCGGCAAAGATTTTATCTAGAGAGTTTTAAGGAAAGAAAATATGTGTGGAGACCAAGAAAAGCTCAAAAGAAGTCTAGATACATTCCTATATTCCCTAAAGAGTTTTGGCCGAAATAAAAGAGAAAAATCAGAATATTATCAAGGGAATTTCGGCAAGAATTATTTAGGGAATTAAATGGAATTTGTGATTGGTTGCACCACCTCATAAGGCTTATGTGGCAAGCAAGCATTGGAGGAAATTATGTGGAGTTATATCATTGTGCCGTGAGATTACTAGGGTTACAAGGCTTGGAGAACAAAGGAAGCCGTCCCCTATATATTCATCTCTTCTTTCAACGTCAAGGGTTCCAAGTTCCATTCTTTACGTTTACACTTTGAGAAAATAATTCAGAAAACTCTTTAGACTAGCCGTGCTCCTCTCCATCCTCTAGGGTAACCACGAAGTGCAAGCAAGGCCAAGGAAGAAGAAGACAAGCCGTGCACACCATCCACCCTCCACCTTGAAGATTGCTTTCGAAATTCAAGAGACCACATCATCACTTCATTCATCTCATCTTCATCACGGTGTAATCCGATTCTCCTTGTACCTTTGCTTTGTATTTTCGTTGGTTTTGCCTTAGTTGACACATATGTATGAACAAGTATTGTTTTCTGAAATTTTATGATGAATTGTTAATTTTCAGATTCATATATTGCGATTTATGGTTGCTTTTGTGTGAGTGTTTGATCAAATTTGCATGATAGAAATCTTTTGTATGATTATCTTGAATGGTTCGAAACATTTAGGGTTCTTATGTGATTGTTGCTACGAATTTGAGAACATGAATCAACTTTTTGGTTTTGTGTTCTTGAATCGATAAGTAGTAAAGGTTTTGTACAAAAACCGAATTTAATCAAAGAAGATTGCAATTAGGTGGACTTTTTCATACTAAGTTGCACATTTGAGTTGATAGCCTTTCTAGGTGTTTATTGCGTTAAACATGACATGATTGACTAGCTTTCTAGGGCTTGATTGCATGTTTGATAGAATTAATCTAGGTGCTTTCACTTAGGTTAATTAGCATTGAAAGTAAAATATGGGAAATTGTTTGCTTTTGAACGTTTCACATGATCAACTCCTCTTGCATGACTATGATGAACAATGATGAACTTGAATTAATTTTAATCATGAGTTTCGACTTTGATCTTTGTTCTTGCATTCCATTTGTATTTTTATGTTTTTGCATTTTAATTATTTAGGTAACTTAGATTTTATTTTCGGAAATTAAAACCAAAAAACCAAAAACTCCCCCCTTTTCGTAAATATGTCTATATTTTGTGAATATTATACTTTGTTTTAATTTTAATTGTTTAATTGTTTGACAATGACAGGTGTACCCTCAATCCCCGGAATAGAACGATCCCTATTTATTACGTACTATTAATGACATTTCAGGGTTAAATTGGTCGCTCGATAAAAGCGACATCATCAAACCCTAGAAAGCTAGTCAATCATGTCATGTTTAACGCATTACACATAGAGAAAGGCTATCAACTCAAGTGTACAACTTAGTATGGAAAAGTCCACCTAATTGCAATCCTCGTTAATTAAATTCGATCTTTGTACAAAACCTTTACTACTTTGATTCAAGTTTACACAAAACGAAAAGTCGATTTCATGTTCTTAAACCTAGCACCAATTATATAGAAACCCTAAGTGTTTGCAACCACATAAGATTAAAATACAAAAGTTATCTATAACGCAAATTTAATTAAACAAACCCACATAAGCAACTCTGTTATCACAATAATATGAATCTGAAAATTCTCAATTAATCATAAAAATTCTAGAAATTAATATTTGTTCAAACACATATGTCAACTAGTTCATAACCAACGAAATTCAAAGCAAAGGTTACAAAGGAGAATCGGATTACACCGTGAGATGGAGATGGTGATGAACGATTGATGTGGTGGTCTCTTGAATCTCGAAAGCAAGCTTCAAGAATGGTGGTGGATGATGATGCTCACGGCAATGCTTCTTCTCCCTTGGCCTTGCTTGAACTCGTGGAGATGACTAGAGGATGGAGAGAGGAGAGGAAAACCTCACGGCAACAAGAGCAAAATTTCTGATTTTTCTAAAGTGTAAATTGTATGGGGGAGAGGACCCCTTGACGTTGAGAAAAGGGGAGAATATATAGGGGCACGGCTAGGGTTCTCCAAGCAATCAGAAATTTCCACATCACTTCAACCAATGGTATGATGCCAAGTAAGCCTTGTGATGTGGTCCAACCAATCGTAGAATGCCAAGTAAGCCTTGGTGTGTCATCTAACCAATCAAAACTCTCCAAATTAATTCCCTAAATTCCTTTAATATATATCCTTGCCGAAATTATATAAGGATTTTCTGATTTTCTTCATTAATTTCGGCCAAGAATATCTTAGGAGAGAGTAATTGCCGAAATTCCATAAATAAATTCTTATTTGCTTCACCAATTTCGGCCACAAATATCCTTGGGAAAGTAATTGTCGAAATTCCATAAAAAAATGCTGATTTGCTTCACCATTTTCGGCCAAAAATCACATTTAAATCTTCCAAGAATATCTCTTTGCCCTTAAAAATCTCCCTTGAATTACTCCAATCAAAATCTTCAATTATATTTTCAGATTTTCATGTTGCCTCCTCCTTTTCCTCTTTGTATTTTACGGCAAACACATATATATTCTCCAAAATATCTCTCATGTGTCACAAACCCTAATTTCCATGGGCCTTTATCCATTTGCCGAAATCCATAACCTCTTGAGAGTTCTTGGGCCTTTGTGCGTCACCTTCAAGCCATGTCATCTTCTAATGTCTTCAAGAAGCTTCTTTCAATGCCATGACACTTCATTTTTCTGCTTTCCTTTCTTGGTTGACTCAAGAGTCTTGTTTTGGCAGGGTTTCCTCTTCTGGACAAGGTTTCCTGGTTGAAACAGGATTTCCTGGTTGAACCAGGAAAACTTCATTTCTTCTTTTCAACTTATTTATGCAGCCCTTTGTATCTCATTTTGTCTCCTTCCAACATTGGCGAGCTCCTCTTTCCATTTGTGAGTTCATTTCCACTTTTTAGCTCCGAGGTCCTGAAAATAGAAACTAGTAAGAAAAATAGAAACTTTCCTAAAATGAAAAATGGCAACTTTCCTAAACTGAAAATGGAAACTTTCCAAAAATGAAAAATAGAAACTACAAAAATAGAAACTTTCTACAAATAGGAACTTTCCCAATCGAAGAATGGAAACTTTCCTAAACAGAGTTTTATTAAGGAAATAACGCAGAAAATGTAGGGAAATGCAGTTAAAACGTCGCATTAAAATGCTCCTATCAAATTCCCCCACACTTAGCTTTTGCTAGTCCCTTAGCAAAATCACACAAAGACACACACTAAGACTCAACGAAAATTTAAAGACTCAACCAAACGAAAATTCTATTGCCCTTCAACTTTTTGTCTCAGCAATCTCTTACTTTCACAACACGAAGATTAGCACTTAACCAAGAGTCAATGTTTAAGCATTCCAGAGTTAATTGAAACACATAATTTACACATACACAAGTAGGACTTGGTTGTAACAATGGTGATGGGTTCTGTCAAGCATGTTTCAAACAAGTTTGATTCAATCCTCACAAGGCATATCCACTCTTTCTTCTCTCAGAATTCAAGGCAATGCTTAAAAGCTTATACGCTCAAGTATATGTGAAAGATAGCAAGTATATCACATATTATATGAAACGAAAGCACATGCATACATTTTTCTTTTAAAGATCTCATGAAAGGTACCAACTACTTGCACAGATGGACCCAAGCCATATGTTCAACTCTTGTAACTCATCTCCACATCAAGGGCTGTCCCATCTTAAGGATCAAGAAGGTCTTCTCAAGGGTTGTAATGGGGCCATGGCTCAAGGTTTAAAGAAACGAAGGGTAAGGAATTTTAACAAGGTGTCCTAAAAACCTAGTAGAGCTCATGCAGATGTAAAGAGACTTCTAGAAATCCACCAATTATGCAAAAACGTCACTTCTCATAGAGGTTTTATAAAAGGGCCTAATGTCTTCATGTTGGGCCCTAACTTCACTCTAAACTTCCTTTGAACTCTAGTGAATTGGACAAAGGCCAAATTTTTTGTAATGGGCCATCAATTCAAAACAAACTCCAAACTCACCAAGTATGGGGGACTAAAATCCATAGACTTATTTTTCTTTCCTTCCTTTTTCTTTCTAGCCGTGTAAATTTTTTTTCTTTTTTTTTTCTTTTTTTTTTACGGCTCCACATATATTTTTCCATGGACAAGTCTACCCCCACACTTGAACTTTCACCTCTTCTCAATCTTCATTCTCAGTGCCAAATCCTTAAGTAAAGTCCCAAAAGATAGCTCCACTAAGTTTTTAGAACAAAGGGTAAGAGTGTAGCTATACTAAGGTTCAGGGTTAAGGATTTTAAGGGTGATGAAAGAAAAGGCTTAATGTAGGCTAAAAAGGTTTATCTAGGGGAGTCCCACGACGGGCACAATTAAGGACACAGGTTTGTTTGGCAATGGTGGTAATTCCTAGGTTGCCTCTATCCCTTCCAGAATCAGGGCCATGTATTGATAAACGTCTCAACAAGCACAAGAGCGAATTCTAGCATTCTCTAGTTCATCAAACTTAATCTATGGCAAGCAGTCAATCAACATGAAAGAATAATGAGATCATCAAAACATCGCCAAGAAAATAAGAATATATTTTTCATTTCTCTCCAAGAAAAAGGGACATGGGCTCAAATATCTCACATAGGTTTATATGAATCAAAACTCATCTTAACATGCTCATATTCTGTACCAAAGTCACGAAATCCATATCCACTACACATGCATACATTTTTCATATATCTCAATTAACCAAAGAATACCATTTTAGAAATCATCTCAATTTTGTGATCCTGTTTTAATCATGATTTCAGAGATATAGAATCATCCTAGACAGTTGAAAGGGCATCCTAAGACTCAAAACAAAAACAAAAGCAACGAAAATTTTTAAATTTTTGACATTTTTCAATTTTTTTGTATTTTTCAATATATGACTCAAGATAAAAGTGTAAATCCCTTCCCCCACACTTAAATATTGCATTGTCCTCAATGTAATCAATCATAAGCATGCAATGAAACAATTAAGCATATAGGAATGGAATTTACGAAAAGACTACAAAAATAAAGGAGAAAATTATAAAGTAAAAGAAATAGCGAAAGAGAAAGCAAATCTGTGTTATTGAAGACTCCTTCACAGCTGCTTCTGAATTGGGTTGCCTCCCAAGAAGCGCTTGAATTTAACGTCTTTCAGCCAGACGGTACCTCCATTAAATAAAGTTAGTGACTATAATTAACAAAGAAATACAAAAAAAGAAAAAATATAAACAAGTATAACAAGTTAGTGAATTACAAACTACAAGTAATATTAACAAGTTAAGTACACAAGTTAACAAGTCAGTACATAAGACACAAGTTAAGTACACAAGTGAGTAAAAAAAAAAAAACACGAAAAATATTTACACAAGTGTTTTTTTTTTTTTCTTTTCTTTCTTTGTACGAAAATACTTACAAATATTTACATTCTTTCCTTTCCTTTACAATTATTTTCAACACTTAGGTACGGGAACAGGGAGTCTCGATGTGCAATGGGACTAAAACAGCTACCCTTTTCAAGACTATGTTTAATCCAATATACCTTAGTGAATCACAATATTTTCGTTTGTTATATATATCATTGATATCAAATTAAATTCCAAGCGGTAAATCAAGAGGACGTGCGGCCCAAGTGATAGGAGCATTTTAATGCGACGTTTTAACTGCATTTCCCTACATTTTCTGCGTTATTTCCTTAATAAAACTCTATTTAGGAAAGTTTCCATTCTTTGATTGGGAAAGTTCCTCTTTGTAGAAAGTTTCTATTTTTGTAGTTTCTATTTATCATTTTTAGTAAGTTTCCATTTTCGGTAGTTTCTATTTTTCATTTTTAGAAAGTTTCCCATTTTCAGTTTAGGAAAGTTGCCATTTTTCATTTTTAGGAAAGTTTCTATTTTTCTTACTAGTTTCTATTTTCAGGACCTCCGAGCTAGAAAGTGGAAATGAACTCATAAATGGAAAGAGGAGCTTGCGAACTACAAGGGGAGCAAAGATGAAGAACAATGAGCCACAGAAATGAGCAGAAATGAAGTTGTAGAAAGTTTCTATTTTTGTAGTTTCTATTTATCATTTTTAGTAAGTTTCCATTTTCGGTAGTTTCTATTTTTTCATTTTTAGAAAGTTTCCCATTTTCAGTTTAGGAAAGTTGCCATTTTTCATTTTTAGGAAAGTTTCTATTTTTCTTACTAGTTTCTATTTTCAGGACCTCCGAGCTAGAAAGTGGAAATGAACTCATAAATGGAAAGAGGAGCTTGCGAACTACAAGGGGAGCAAAGATGAAGAACAATGAGCCACAGAAATGAGCAGAAATGAAGTTGTAGAAAGTTTCTATTTTTGTAGTTTCTATTTATCATTTTTAGTAAGTTTCCATTTTCGGTAGTTTCTATTTTTTCATTTTTAGAAAGTTTCCCATTTTCAGTTTAGGAAAGTTGCCATTTTTCATTTTTAGGAAAGTTTCTATTTTTCTTACTAGTTTCTATTTTCAGGACCTCCGAGCTAGAAAGTGGAAATGAACTCATAAATGGAAAGAGGAGCTTGCGAACTACAAGGGGAGCAAAGATGAAGAACAATGAGCCACAGAAATGAGCAGAAATGAAGAGAAGAAGTTTTCCTGGTCCAACCAGGAAACCCTGCGGAAAGGAGGAAGGCTTCCCTAGCAAGTTTCCAACGCAACCATGAAAAAGAAATGGAAAAATAATGTGTTTTGCGTTGGAAAATGAGAAGGCTTGAAGATGAAGCAACGAGGCCCAAGAACTCTTTGGATTTTCGGCAAATTGGATAATGGCCCATCAAAGCCCATGACATTAGGGTTTGTGACGCAAACCCTAGCCCTTAAAGATGTTTGCCGTGAATTTGCAAGAGAGAAACAAGGAGGAGGCGTCCAAAAATCAGAAAATAATAAGAAGATTTCGGTGGAGATTTTCTAGGGCTATTTTTATGGAAAGAAAATCTACTTGAAGAAACCCTAGAAGACCTAGCCGTCCAAGCCAAGAGGAAATCAAGGAATTGCCGTGCAAAATAAAGAAGAAACCCTAGAGAATTCGGCAAAGATTTTATCTAGAGAGTTTTAAGGAAAGAAAATATGTGTGGAGACCAAGAAAAGCTCAAAAGAAGTCTAGATACATTCCTATATTCCCTAAAGAGTTTTGGCCGAAATAAAAGAGAAAAATCAGAATATTATCAAGGGAATTTCGGCAAGAATTATTTAGGGAATTAAATGGAATTTTGTGATTGGTTGCACCACCTCATAAGGCTTATGTGGCAAGCAAGCATTGGAGGAAATTATGTGGAGTTATATCATTGTGCCGTGAGATTACTAGGGTTACAAGGCTTGGAGAACAAAGGAAGCCGTCCCCTATATATTCATCTCTTCTTTCAACGTCAAGGGTTCCAAGTTCCATTCTTTACGTTTACACTTTGAGAAAATAATTCAGAAAACTCTTTAGACTAGCCGTGCTCCTCTCCATCCTCTAGGGTAACCACAAAGTGCAAGCAAGGCCAAGGAAGAAGAAGACAAGCCGTGCACACCATCCACCCTCCACCTTGAAGATTGCTTTCGAAATTCAAGAGACCACATCATCACTTCATTCATCTCATCTTCATCACGGTGTAATCCGATTCTCCTTGTACCTTTGCTTTGTATTTTCGTTGGTTTTGCCTTAGTTGACACATATGTATGAACAAGTATTGTTTTCTGAAATTTTATGATGAATTGTTAATTTTCAGATTCATATATTGCGATTTATGGTTGCTTTTGTGTGAGTGTTTGATTAAATTTGCATGATAGAAATCTTTTGTATGATAATCTTGAATGGTTCGAAACATTTAGGGTTTTTATGTGATTGTTGCTACGAATTCGAGAACATGGATCAACTTTTTGGTTTTGTGTTCTTGAATCGATAAGTAGTAAAGGTTTTGTACAAAAACCGAATTTAATCGAAGAAGATTGCAATTAGGTGGACTTTTTCATACTAAGTTGCACATTTGAGTTGATAGCCTTTCTAGGTGCTTATTGCGTTAAACATGTATGATTGACTAGCTTTCTAGGGCTTGAATGCATGTTTGATAGGATTAATCTAGGTGCTTTCGCTTAGGTTAATTAGCGTTGAAAGTAAAATATGGGAAATTGTTTGCTTTTGAACGTTTCACATGATCAACTCCTCTTGCATGACTATGATGAACAATGATGAACTTGAATCAATTTTAATCATGAGTTTCGACTTTGATCTTTGTTCTTACATTCCATTTATATTTTTATGTTTTTGCGTTTTTAATTATTTAGTTAGCTTTTATTTTCGAAAATAGAAAACCAAAATCAAAAATCCCCCCTTTTTCGTAAATATGTATATATTTTGTTTTATTTTTGTAAATATTATACTTTGTTTTAATTTTAATTGTTTAATTGTTTGATAATGACAGGTGTACCCTCAATCCCCGGAATAGAACGATCCCTATTTACTTTATACTACTAATGACATTTCAGGGTTAAATTGGTCGCTTCCTCAGAGCGTATCAATTTTTGGCGCCGTTGCCGGGGATTGAAAAATCATTTGTCACTTTGTGAATAATATGTGTTTTGTTTATATTGTGACCGAAAAAAAAAAAAAAAAAAAAAAAATTACTTGTTAATTATTTTGTTTATAATTGTCGAAAATTAGTAATTACTTACTTAGGTTGCTATTTATATTGTTGAATACGAATTTTTATTGTAAGTTGTAAATTAAAGAAGGAATAGGTGAAGTCGTGTTTATTAATATTGGCCTAAACCCCTTATTGGTACCTAGTCCAGGTCCCTTAAGGTTGAGGGCGGCCTTTATTAACATTCATTGAACTGTCTTCACACTTAGGACCTTTTATATCCAAGTAAGTATAGCCTATGTGGGATGGTGTCTAGGAAGGGGACAACGCTCATGACTGGTTCTTGGATTCAGAAGTGCTTACAAATGGGCGTAAACCTCAATGAGGGAGTAGCCTATGCCAAAATGGATCCTACCTCTTGTGTTCGTCCTCCCCTACCTGGCCATTTCAGTAAGGTTGCCCAAAGGATGTAGGAGGGACTTAGTGTCTTGACGATTATACTTGGGCCGCACGTCCACTTGATTTACCGCTTGGAATTTAATTCGAAATCAATGGTATTTATAACAAAAGAAAATGTTGTGATGCACCTAAGGTATATTGGATTAAACATAGTCTTGAAAAGGGTAGCTGTTTCAGTTCCATTGCACATCGAGACTCCCTGTTCCCGTACCTAAGTGTTGAAAATAATTGTAAAGAAAAGGAAAGAATAGAAGTAATTTTACTTAATTTCGTAAAAAAAAAAAAAAAAAAAAAAAATAATAATAATAATAATAATAATAATAATAATTAGATGTGAATAGTGACGTTTTGTTTGTTTGTGTGAAAGTTTTGTGTAAATGGTGTCTAATCTTGTTAAACAAAGGAAATGTAAAGAATTAATTGTGAATATTGTTAAATTCTTGATTGTTATAAGTGTGTAAAATCGTATGAGTAGATAAGGGTCCTTTTGTTAATATTGGCCTTAACCCTTCATTAGTGCCTTTCTGAGGTCTTTTGAGGTTGAGGGCGGCTTTTATTAACATTTGGAGAACTGTCTAACACATGAGTTCTTTTCAAGCTGAGTAAGGGGCATATAGGTGGTGTCTTAGGTTGAGACCCTGGGTGATGGGTTCAAATTGGATCTCAGAGATACTATAGACTGTGCGTAAACCACAATGTGGGAGTAGCCAATAGGGGCCTAAACCTCAATGAGGGAGTAGCTTCCGTAGTGTCACCAAAATGAGTCCTCCCTCTCACTTACCTCTTAATCTGGCCATCTAGCCTTCTGAAACAAAGGAAAGTGACTTATGTCTAGGCGACTATCCCTAGATCGTATCTCACCAATAGTAGTGGTTTCTATTGGGCTCGACTTACAACTTGTAATCAATTGAGATATTAACTTTATTTTGTAAAGATAATAAGATACTTGAACATAACCTCCACTTATAAATTGTGTTGTTTTGTACATTTTATACTTGTATAAACTTCTAACGTGGTTTATTTGTGAAAAGATTGTGGATAGTTTGTAATTTATACTCTATTTATACTTGTATAAATCATAAATAGTAAATTCGTGAATAGGAACTTGTGAATAGTGACTCGTGAATAGTAAAGTTGATGTATAAATCACTAATTTGTAATTAACTCACTTTATACTTTGCTAACTTCTTTGAATTTTGATGATGTTCAGGATTCCTATGAATGACCGAGCCTTTTAGACCCTCTACACTAAAGGAAATTGAAGCAAGGCTCGCTCGTTTGAAGGGTCCTTCACTCCTTGAGTTCACAAGCCCTTCTCCTTCAACATACAAAGAGTACACATTTAACGAGCAAGGGAAGAGGACCTACTGTTCTGAGGAGTCTACATCACCTACACCAAGTCCATCTCCTCCTTCACGTTCACCTTCACCTGTGATTTCGTCCAACTCTACACCACCACCTTCACCGCCACCTGAAGAAGTCAGGGAAGAGAGAATGGCATCTATTAGGGAACTCTCCACCGCAACTGTTGAAGGAGGACCCCCTACAGGCATAGTGTACCCTGCCCCTGCAGCTGGAAGACAGGCAGAGTTTGAGCTTAAGAGTGGATTGTTGCACAAGCTCCCTATGTTCCATGGCCTCAATATGGAGGACGCGAACAAGCATATCAGAGAATTTCAGTCTGTATGTGCTAACATGCAACCACAAGGAGCAGATGAAAACATTCTGAAGATGAAGGCATTTCCGTTCTCCTTAGCTGACAGAGCCAAAGATTGGCTATATGAGCTTCCTGCTGGTCGTATCACATCATGGGAAACAATGAGAAAGGCCTTCTTGGAAAAATACTTCCCAGCTTCCAAGGTCATCACACTCAGGAAGAAGCTTAGTGGAATAGAGCAGGCCCATGATGAGTCCTATGCTGCCTACTACGAGAGGTTCAATTCCCTACTTGCACAATGCCCTCAACATCAAATGAAGGATGAGACCTTACTTACATGCTTTTACGAAGGACTCTTACCCTTGGAAAGGCAAATGTTGGATGCTGCAGCTGGTGGAGCTTTTGTGGATAAGTCACCTGCGGTTGGGAAGGAACTTATAGCTAATCGTGCCCTAAACTCCCAACAGTATGAGGGTGTGAGACAACCCACTCGTAGGGTAAATGAGGTGAGCACTAGTCCTGCCATTGCGGATCAATTGAGCAAACTCACCCTTCTTGTGAACAAGGTGGCGACTACTCAAGGCCATGGAGGACCCTCTGCTTGTGGGGTATGCTTTACTCAAGGACATCCTACGGATCAATGTCCTCAACTGAGTGAGAATGGTGGTTGGGAGTCTGTGAATGCTATAGGAGGCTATCAAGGGAACCAAGGGGGTTCCCAACGTCCAAGGTATGATCCATATTCGAATACCTATAACCCTGGATGGAGGGACCACCCCAACTTCAAGTGGACCAACAATGAAAATGTTCAGAACCCTCTTGGTGGCAGTTTCCAACGTCCTCAAGGACCTCCCTATCAAAGACCTTACATGCCTCCTCAACATAACATAGGGAATTCCAATTCTCACTATGATAAGACGATAGAGGCATTGACTAATTCTACTCAGGCATTGACTAGTGCCACACAGACTTTGCTTCAAGGACAACAGACCAATGCCAAGGACATTGCAGAGCTCAAGAAGCAAATGGGACAAGTGGTGGACTTCATGACCAAGTTTCATGAGAGTGGTAAGCTTCCGAGCAACACAATTCCAAACCCAAAGGGAGGCTTTGAAGGTTCCACCAACTGAGGAGAAGAGGAAACCACGTCTAGGCTGAGAAGACGTTAAAACCAAGCGCTACTTGGGAGGCAACCCATGCAAATCAGATTTGCTTTCTTTATCCTTATCTTTTATTTTTCGTTTTTGCTTTTTGAATTTAGTATTATTTTCGTAAATTTCATCCCTATATGCTTAAGTGTTTCATTGCATGCTTTTAATTGATTACATTGAGGACAATGCAATATTTAAGTGTGGGGGAAGGGATTTACACTTTTGTCTTGAGTCATATGTTGAAAATACAAAAAAAAAAAAAAAAAAATTGAAAAATGTCAAAAAAGTCAAAAATTTTCGTTGCTTTTGTTTTTGTTTTGAGTCTTAGGATGCCCTTTCAACTGTCTAGGATGATTCTATATCTCTGAAATCATGACTAAAAGAGGATCACAAAATTGAGATGATTTAAACACGGTATTCTTTGGTTAATTGAGATATATGAAAAATATATGCCTTGTAGTGGATATGGATTTCGAAACTTTGGTACAGAATATGAGCATGTTAAGATGAGTTTTGATTCATATAAACCCATGTGAGATAATTGAGCCCATGTCCCTTTTCCTTGGAGTGAATCGAAAATATATATATTCTTATTTTCTTGGCGATGTTTTGATGATCTCATTATTCTTTCATCTTGATTGACTACTTGCCATAGATTAAGTTTGATGGACTAGAGAATGCTAGAATTCGCTCTTGTGCTTGTTGAGACGTTATCAATACATGGCCCTGATTCTGGAAGGGATAGAGGCACCCTAGGAATTACCACCATTGCCAAATAAACCTGTGTCCCTAATTGTGCCCGTCGTGGGACTCCCCTAGATAAGCCCCTTTGAGCCTACATTGAGCCTTTTCATTCATCACCCTTAAAACCCTTAACCATGAAGCTTAGTATAGTTACAACCTTACCCTTGTTCTAAGAACTTAGTGGAGCTATCTTTTGAGATATACTTCGTGGGTTTGGTGCTAAGGATGAAAATTGAGAAGAGGTGAAAGTTCAAGTGTGGGGGTAGACTTGTCCATAAAAAAAAAAAAAAAAAAAGTATATGTGAAAGCCGTGAAAAATGAAAAGAAAAGAAAATTGTGTACGGCTAGAAAAGAAAGAAAAATGTTTATGGATTTTAGTCCCTCATACTTAGTGATTTTGGAGTTTACTTTGAACTGAAGGCCCACTACTGAAAAATTTGGCCTTTGTCCATTCACTATAGTTCAGGGGAAGTTTACAATGAAGATTGGGCCCAACATGAAGACATTAGGCCCCTTTTATGTTACCTCTAGGGAAAGTGACGTTTTTGCAATGCCTTGGTGGATTTCTTGAGGTCTCTACATTTACATATGCTCTACTAGGTTTTTAGGACACTTTGATAAATCCTTACCTTTCATTTCTTTAAACCTTGAGCCCTAGCCCCATTACAACCTTTGAGAAGACCTTCTTGATCCTTAAGATGGGACAGCCCTTGATGTGGAGATGAGTTACAAGAGTTGAACCTATGGCTTGGGTCCATCTGTGCAAGTAGTTGATATCCTTCATGAGATCTTTAAAGAAAATTATACATGTGCTTTCGTTTCTTACATTATGTGATATACTTGCTATCTGTCACATATACTTGAGTGTATAAGCTTCTAAGCATTGCCATGATCTGAGAGAAGAAAGAGGGATATACCTTGTGAGATTTGAATCAAACTTGTTTGAAACATGCTTAACAGAAACCATCACCATTGTTTCAACCAAGTCCTACTTGTGTATATGTAAATTATGTGTTTTAATTAACTCTCGAATGCCTAAACATGGAATCTTGATTGAGTGCTAATCTTGGTGTTGTGAAAGTAAGAGATTGCTGAGACAAATAGTTGAAGGGCAATAGAGTCTTTGTTTGTAAAGTCTTTAATTTTCGTTGAGTCTTAGTATGTGTCTTAGTGTGATTTTGCTAAGGGACTAGCAAAAGCTAAGTGTGGGGGAATTTGATAGGAGCATTTTAATGCGACGTTTTAACTGCATTTCCCTACATTTTCTGCGTTATTTCCTTAATAAAACTCTGTTTAGGAAAGTTTCCATTCTTTGATTGGGAAAGTTCCTCTTTGTAGAAAGTTTCTATTTTTGTAGTTTCTATTTATCATTTTTAGTAAGTTTCCATTTTCGGTAGTTTCTATTTTTCATTTTTAGAAAGTTTCCCATTTTCAGTTTAGGAAAGTTGCCATTTTTCATTTTTAGGAAAGTTTCTATTTTTCTTACTAGTTTCTATTTTCAGGACCTCCGAGCTAGAAAGTGGAAATGAACTCATAAATGGAAAGAGGAGCTTGCGAACTACAAGGGGAGCAAAGATGAAGAACAATGAGCCACAGAAATGAGCAGAAATGAAGAGAAGAAGTTTTCCTGGTCCAACCAGGAAACCCTGCGGAAAGGAGGAAGGCTTCCCTAGCAAGTTTCCAACGCAACCATGAAAAAGAAATGGAAAAATAATGTGTTTTGCGTTGGAAAATGAGAAGGCTTGAAGATGAAGCAACGAGGCCCAAGAACTCTTTGGATTTTCGGCAAATTGGATAATGGCCCATCAAAGCCCATGACATTAGGGTTTGTGACGCAAACCCTAGCCCTTAAAGATGTTTGCCGTGAATTTGCAAGAGAGAAACAAGGAGGAGGCGTCCAAAAATCAGAAAATAATAAGAAGATTTCGGTGGAGATTTTCTAGGGCTATTTTTATGGAAAGAAAATCTACTTGAAGAAACCCTAGAAGACCTAGCCGTCCAAGCCAAGAGGAAATCAAGGAATTGCCGTGCAAAATAAAGAAGAAACCCTAGAGAATTCGGCAAAGATTTTATCTAGAGAGTTTTAAGGAAAGAAAATATGTGTGGAGACCAAGAAAAGCTCAAAAGAAGTCTAGATACATTCCTATATTCCCTAAAGAGTTTTGGCCGAAATAAAAGAGAAAAATCAGAATATTATCAAGGGAATTTCGGCAAGAATTATTTAGGGAATTAAATGGAATTTTGTGATTGGTTGCACCACCTCATAAGGCTTATGTGGCAAGCAAGCATTGGAGGAAATTATGTGGAGTTATATCATTGTGCCGTGAGATTACTAGGGTTACAAGGCTTGGAGAACAAAGGAAGCCGTCCCCTATATATTCATCTCTTCTTTCAACGTCAAGGGTTCCAAGTTCCATTCTTTACGTTTACACTTTGAGAAAATAATTCAGAAAACTCTTTAGACTAGCCGTGCTCCTCTCCATCCTCTAGGGTAACCACGAAGTGCAAGCAAGGCCAAGGAAGAAGAAGACAAGCCGTGCACACCATCCACCCTCCACCTTGAAGATTGCTTTCGAAATTCAAGAGACCACATCATCACTTCATTCATCTCATCTTCATCACGGTGTAATCCGATTCTCCTTGTACCTTTGCTTTGTATTTTCGTTGGTTTTGCCTTAGTTGACACATATGTATGAACAAGTATTGTTTTCTGAAATTTTATGATGAATTGTTAATTTTCAGATTCATATATTGCGATTTATGGTTGCTTTTGTGTGAGTGTTTGATTAAATTTGCATGATAGAAATCTTTTGTATGATAATCTTGAATGGTTCGAAACATTTAGGGTTTTTATGTGATTGTTGCTACGAATTCGAGAACATGGATCAACTTTTTGGTTTTGTGTTCTTGAATCGATAAGTAGTAAAGGTTTTGTACAAAAACCGAATTTAATCGAAGAAGATTGCAATTAGGTGGACTTTTTCATACTAAGTTGCACATTTGAGTTGATAGCCTTTCTAGGTGCTTATTGCGTTAAACATGTATGATTGACTAGCTTTCTAGGGCTTGAATGCATGTTTGATAGGATTAATCTAGGTGCTTTCGCTTAGGTTAATTAGCGTTGAAAGTAAAATATGGGAAATTGTTTGCTTTTGAACGTTTCACATGATCAACTCCTCTTGCATGACTATGATGAACAATGATGAACTTGAATCAATTTTAATCATGAGTTTCGACTTTGATCTTTGTTCTTACATTCCATTTATATTTTTATGTTTTTGCGTTTTTAATTATTTAGTTAGCTTTTATTTTCGAAAATAGAAAACCAAAATCAAAAATCCCCCCTTTTTCGTAAATATGTATATATTTTGTTTTATTTTTGTAAATATTATACTTTGTTTTAATTTTAATTGTTTAATTGTTTGATAATGACAGGTGTACCCTCAATCCCCGGAATAGAACGATCCCTATTTACTTTATACTACTAATGACATTTCAGGGTTAAATTGGTCGCTTCCTCAGAGCGTATCACCAAGTATAGTCGTCTAGACACCAAGTCTCTCCTACATCCTTTGGGCAACCTTACTGAAATGGCCAGGTAGGGGAGGGCGACCACGAGAGGTAGAATCCATTTTGGCATGAGCTACTCCCACATTGTGGTTTAGGCCCATTTGTAAGCACTTCTGGATTCAAGAACCTGTCATGAGCGTTGTCCCCTTCTTAGACACCATCCCACATAGGCTATACTTACTTGGATGAAAAAGATCCTAAGTGTGAAGACAGTTCAATGAATGTTAATAAAGGCCGCCCTCAACCTTAAGGGACCTGGACTAGGTATCAATAAGGGGTTTAGGCCAATATTAATAAACACGACTTCACCTATTCCTTCTTTAATTTATAACTCACAAATAAAATTCGTATTCAGTAATATAAATAACAACCTAAGTAAATAATTAACTAATTAACTAACAAATTAGAGAATTACAAACAATTAACAAGTAAATTTTTTTTTTTTTTCGAACACAACATATAAACAAAACAAATATTCACATATTTAACAAGAGATTTTTCATTCCCCGGCAACGGCGCCAAAAATTGATACAACTAAAAGCAAGCGCATAATTTAACCCTGAAATGTCATTAGTAGTACGTAATAAATAGGGATCGTTCTATTCCGGGGATTGAGGGTACACCTGTCATTGTCAAACAATTAAACAATTAAAATTAAAACAAAGTATAATATTCACAAAGATATTCACAACTATAAACATTGTACACGAAAAGGGGGGATTTTGTTTTTGGTTTTTCGAAAATAAAACTAAGTTAACAAAACAATTAAAATGCAAAAACATAAAAATACGAATGGAATGAGAGAACAAAGATCAAAATCGAAACATATGATTAAAATTGACTCAAACCCTAATATTGTTCATCTAAGTCATGAGAAAGGAGTTGATCGTGTGAAACATTCGAAAGCAAATGAATTCCCATTTTTTACTTTTCAATGCTAATTAACCTAAGCGAAAGCACCTAGATTAATCCTATCAAACATGCAATCAAACCCTAGAAAGCTAGTCAATCATGTCATGTTTAACGCATTACACATAGAGAAAGGCTATCAACTCAAGTGTACAACTTAGTATGGAAAAGTCCACCTAATTGCAATCCTCGTTAATTAAATTCGATCTTTGTACAAAACCTTTACTACTTTGATTCAAGTTTACACAAAACGAAAAGTCGATTTCATGTTCTTAAACCTAGCACCAATTATATAGAAACCCTAAGTGTTTGCAACCACATAAGATTAAAATACAAAAGTTATCTATAACGCAAATTTAATTAAACAAACCCACATAAGCAACTCTGTTATCACAATAATATGAATCTGAAAATTCTCAATTAATCATAAAAATTCTAGAAATTAATATTTGTTCAAACACATATGTCAACTAGTTCATAACCAACGAAATTCAAAGCAAAGGTTACAAAGGAGAATCGGATTACACCGTGAGATGGAGATGGTGATGAACGATTGATGTGGTGGTCTCTTGAATCTCGAAAGCAAGCTTCAAGAATGGTGGTGGATGATGATGCTCACGGCAATGCTTCTTCTCCCTTGGCCTTGCTTGAACTCGTGGAGATGACTAGAGGATGGAGAGAGGAGAGGAAAACCTCACGGCAACAAGAGCAAAATTTCTGATTTTTCTAAAGTGTAAATTGTATGGGGGAGAGGACCCCTTGACGTTGAGAAAAGGGGAGAATATATAGGGGCACGGCTAGGGTTCTCCAAGCAATCAGAAATTTCCACATCACTTCAACCAATGGTATGATGCCAAGTAAGCCTTGTGATGTGGTCCAACCAATCGTAGAATGCCAAGTAAGCCTTGGTGTGTCATCTAACCAATCAAAACTCTCCAAATTAATTCCCTAAATTCCTTTAATATATATCCTTGCCGAAATTATATAAGGATTTTCTGATTTTCTTCATTAATTTCGGCCAAGAATATCTTAGGAGAGAGTAATTGCCGAAATTCCATAAATAAATTCTTATTTGCTTCACCAATTTCGGCCACAAATATCCTTGGGAAAGTAATTGTCGAAATTCCATAAAAAAATGCTGATTTGCTTCACCATTTTCGGCCAAAAATCACATTTAAATCTTCCAAGAATATCTCTTTGCCCTTAAAAATCTCCCTTGAATTACTCCAATCAAAATCTTCAATTATATTTTCAGATTTTCATGTTGCCTCCTCCTTTTCCTCTTTGTATTTTACGGCAAACACATATATATTCTCCAAAAATATCTCTCATGTGTCACAAACCCTAATTTCCATGGGCCTTTATCCATTTGCCGAAATCCATAACCTCTTGAGAGTTCTTGGGCCTTTGTGCGTCACCTTCAAGCCATGTCATCTTCTAATGTCTTCAAGAAGCTTCTTTCAATGCCATGACACTTCATTTTTCTGCTTTCCTTTCTTGGTTGACTCAAGAGTCTTGTTTTGGCAGGGTTTCCTCTTCTGGACAAGGTTTCCTGGTTGAAACAGGATTTCCTGGTTGAACCAGGAAAACTTCATTTCTTCTTTTCAACTTATTTATGCAGCCCTTTGTATCTCATTTTGTCTCCTTCCAACATTGGCGAGCTCCTCTTTCCATTTGTGAGTTCATTTCCACTTTTTAGCTCCGAGGTCCTGAAAATAGAAACTAGTAAGAAAAATAGAAACTTTCCTAAAATGAAAAATGGCAACTTTCCTAAACTGAAAATGGAAACTTTCCAAAAATGAAAAATAGAAACTACAAAAATAGAAACTTTCTACAAATAGGAACTTTCCCAATCGAAGAATGGAAACTTTCCTAAACAGAGTTTTATTAAGGAAATAACGCAGAAAATGTAGGGAAATGCAGTTAAAACGTCGCATTAAAATGCTCCTATCAACAGTGATTCTCCAAACTTCTCGCTTCTAAAGTTTAGGATTTGCTTTCTCTTTTCGTGAAATCGCATTTAAATCTTTGATGCAGCTAAAAGCAAGCACATAATTTAACCCTGAAAATATCGTTAGTAGTATAAGCAAATAGGGATCGTTCTATTCCGGGGATTGAGGGTACACCTGTCATTATCAAACAATTAAACAATTAAAATTAAAACAAAGTATAATATTCACAAAGATATTCACAACTATAAACATTGTACACGAAAAGGGGGATTTTGTTTTTGGTTTTTCGAAAATAAAACTAAGTTAACAAAACAATTAAAATGCAAAAACATAAAAATACGAATGGAATGAGAGAACAAAGATCAAAATCGAAACATATGATTAAAATTGACTCAAACCCTAATATTGTTCATCTAAGTCATGAGAAAGGAGTTGATCATGTGAAACATTCGAAAGCAAATGAATTCCCATTTTTTACTTTTCAATGCTAATTAACCTAAGCGAAAGCACCTAGATTAATCCTATCAAACATGCAATCAAACCCTAGAAAGCTAGTCAATCATGTCATGTTTAACGCATTACACATAGAGAAAGGCTATCAACTCAAGTGTACAACTTAGTATGGAAAAGTCCACCTAATTGCAATCCTCGTTAATTAAATTCGATCTTTGCACAAAACCTTTACTACTTTGATTCAAGTTTACACAAAACGAAAAGTCGATTTCATGTTCTTAAACCTAGCACCAATTATATCAAAACCCTAAGTGTTTGCAACCACATAAGATTAAAATACAAAAGTTATCTATAACGCAAATTTAATTAAACAAACCCACATAAGCAACTCTCGAATCACAATAATATGAATCTGAAAATTCTCAATTAATCATAAAAATTCCAGAAATTAATATTTGTTCAAACACATATGTCAACTAGTTCATAACCAACGAAATTCAAAGCAAAGGTTACAAAGGAGAATCGGATTACACCGTGAGATGGGGATGGTGATGAACGATTGATGTGGTGGTCTCTTGAATCTCGAAAGCAAGCTTCAAGGTTGGAGATGGATGATGGATGCTCACGGCTATGCTTCTTCTCCCTTGGCCTTGCTTGAACTCGTGGAGATGACTAGAGGATGGAGAAACTCACGGCTATGCTAAGAAGATTTTCTGATTTTTTTCTAAAGTATAAATTGTATGGGGGAGAGGAACCCTTCTCAACGTCAAAGAGGTGGGTATATATAGGAGCACGGCTAGGGTTCACAAAGCAATCAGAAATTTCCACATAGCTTCCACCAATAGGAATTCGCCAAGTAAGCTTTGTGATGTGGTCCAACCAATCATAATTCTCTAAAATACCTCCCTAATATTTAATTGCCGAATTTCCTTGAAATTATTCTGATTTTCTTCATGAATTTCGGCCAACATTCCTTTAGGGAATTTAGGGATGAATCTGGACGCCTTTTGAGCTTTTCCTTGGTGCACACATATTTTCCTTCCATAAATATCTCCCTTGAATCTCTCTTTGCGTCATCTCCTTGATTATTTCTGATTTTCATGTTGGCAATCACACCAATTTACTCCTCCAACAATATTTCTTTCCATAAAAATCTCCCAAGAAAATCTCCTTTGATTTATTCCACGTGAAATTCTCAATCAATCACCTTAATTCCCACGTTGTCACCTTGTTTTTCCTTAAGTATTACACGGCAAATTTAATCCCCAAGGAAAATATATTTTCCATTTTTTTAAAAAAAACTCTTCCTTGATTCTCTCCTTGCCATGTCATCTTCATGAAGCTTCTCGTTCCATTTATGAACTCAATTCAGCTTATTTATTCCAAAAACCTGAAAATAGAAGCTTTCTAAAATAAGAAATGGAAACTTTCTTAAACTAAAATGGAAACTTTCTAAAAATGGAAAATAGAAACTACAAAACGGAAACTTTCTACAATTACGAACTTTCCCATTCGAAGAATGGAAACTTTCCTAAACAGAGTTTTATTAAGGAAATAACGCAGAAAATATAGGGAAATAACAGTTAAAACGTCGCATTAAAATGCTCCTATCAATCTTTCAATGCGTTGTTCTAGTGACATTCAAAGCCATAGTTATTCTTTCAAACAATTTGATCACTTTGTTTCAATTTGAGTTTATGAACAGTGATTTTCCAAACTTCTCGCTTCTAGGGTTTAGGATTTGCTTTCGCTTTTAGTGAAATGACTTCTAAATCTTTAAATGCGTTGTTTTAGTGACATTCAAAGCCATAGTTATTCTTTCAAACAATTTGATCACTTTGTTTCAATTTGAGTAGATGAACAGTGATTTTCCAAACTTCTCCCTACTAGGGTTTAGGATTTGCTTTCTCTTTTCGTGAAATAATGGCTTCTAAATCTTTAAATGCGTTGTTCTAGTGACATTCAAAGGCATAGTTATTCTTTCAAATAATTTGATCACTTTGTTTCAATTTGAGTAGTTGAACAGTGATTCTCCAAACTTCTCGCTTCTAAAGTTTAGGATTTGCTTTCTCTTTTCGTGAAATCGCATTTAAATCTTTCAATGCGTTGTTCTAGTGACATTCAAAGCCATAGTTATTCTTTCAAACAATTTGATCACTTTGTTTCAATTTGAGTTTATGAACAGTGATTTTCCAAACTTCTCGCTTCTAGGGTTTTGGATTTGCTTTCGCTTTTAGTGAAATGACTTCTAAATCTTTAAATGCGTTGTTTTAGTGACATTCAAAGCCATAGTTATTCTTTCAAACAATTTGATCACTTTGTTTCAATTTGAGTAGATGAACAGTGATTTTCCAAACTTCTCCCTACTAGGGTTTAGGATTTGCTTTCTCTTTTCGTGAAATAATGGCTTCTAAATCTTTAAATGCGTTGTTCTAGTGACATTCAAAGGCATAGTTATTCTTTCAAATAATTTGATCACTTTGTTTCAATTCGAGTAGTTGAACAGTGATTCTCCAAACTTCTCGCTTCTAAAGTTTAGGATTTGCTTTCTCTTTTCGTGAAATCGCATTTAAATCTTTCAATGCGTTGTTCTAGTGACATTCAAAGCCATAGTTATTCTTTCAAACAATTTGATCACTTTGTTTCAATTTGAGTTTATGAACAGTGATTTTCCAAACTTCTCGCTTCTAGAGTTTAGGATTTGCTTTCGCTTTTAGTGAAATGACTTCTAAATCTTTAAATGCGTTGTTTTAGTGACATTCAAAGCCATAGTTATTCTTTCAAACAATTTGATCACTTTGTTTCAATTTGAGTTTATGAACAGTGATTGTTCAAACTTCTCGCTTCTAGGGTTTAGCATTTGCTTTCGATTTTAGTGAAATGACTTCTAAATCTTTAAATGCGTTGTTCTAGTGACATTCAATGCCATAGTTATTCATTCAAATAATTTGATCACTTTGTTTCAATTTGAGTAGATGAACAGTGATTTTCCAAACTTCTCCCTTCTAAAGTTTAGGATTTGCTTTCTCTTTTCGTGAAATCGCTTCTAAATCTTTCAATGCGTTGTTCTAGTGACATTCAAAGCCATAGTTATTCTTTCAAACAATTTGATCACTTTGTTTCAATTTGAGTAGATGAACAGTGATTTTCCAAACTTTTCCCTTCTAGGGTTTAGGATTTGCTTTCTCTTTTCGTGAAATAATGGCTTCTAAATCTTTAAATGCGTTGTTCTAGTGACATTCAAAGGCATAGTTATTCTTTCAAATAATTTGATCACTTTGTTTCAATTTGAGTAGTTGAACAGTGATTCTCCAAACTTCTCGCTTCTAAAGTTTAGGATTTGCTTTCTCTTTTCGTGAAATCGCATTTAAATCTTTCAATGCGTTGTTCTAGTGACATTCAAAGCCATAGTTATTCTTTCAAACAATTTGATCACTTTGTTTCAATTTGAGTTATGAACAGTGATTTTCCAAACTTCTCGCTTCTAGGGTTTAGGATTTGCTTTCGCTTTTAGTGAAATGACTTCTAAATCTTTAAATGCGTTGTTTTAGTGACATTCAAAGCCATAGTTATTCTTTCAAACAATTTGATCACTTTGTTTCAATTTGAGTAGATGAACAGTGATTTTCCAAACTTTCCCTACTAGGGTTTAGGATTTGCTTTCTCTTTTCGTGAAATAATGGCTTCTAAATCTTTAAATGCGTTGTTCTAGTGACATTCAAAGGCATAGTTATTCTTTCAAATAATTTGATCACTTTGTTTCAATTGAGTAGTTGAACAGTGATTCTCCAAACTTCTCGCTTCTAAAGTTTAGGATTTGCTTTCTCTTTTCGTGAAATCGCATTTAAATCTTTCAATGCGTTGTTCTAGTGACATTCAAAGCCATAGTTATTCTTTCAAACAATTTGATCACTTTGTTTCAATTTGAGTTTATGAACAGTGATTTTCCAAACTTCTCGCTTCTAGGGTTTAGGATTTGCTTTCGCTTTTAGTGAAATGACTTCTAAATCTTTAAATGCGTTGTTTTAGTGACATTCAAAGCCATAGTTATTCTTTCAAACAATTTGATCACTTTGTTTCAATTTGAGTTTATGAACAGTGATTGTCCAAACTTCTCGCTTCTAGGGTTTAGCATTTGCTTTCGATTTTAGTGAAATGAGTTTAAATCTTTAAATGCGTTGTTCTAGTGACATTCAAAGCCATAGTTATTCTTTCAAATAATTTGATCACTTTGTTTCAATTTGAGTAGATGAACAGTGATTTTCCAAACTTTCCCTTCTAGGGTTTAGGATTTGCTTTCTCTTTCGTGAAATGGCTTCTAAATCTTTAAATGCGTTGTTCTAGTGACATTCAAAGCATAGTTATTCTTTCAAACAATTTGATCACTTTGTTTCAATTTGAGTAGATGAACAGTGATTTTCCAGACTTTCCCTACTAGGGTTTAGGATTTGCTTTCTCTTTTCGTGAAATAATGGCTTCTAAATCTTTAAATGCGTTGTTCTAGTGACATTCAAAGGCATAGTTATTCTTTCAAATAATTTGATCACTTTGTTTCAATTTGAGTAGTTGAACAGTGATTCTCCAAACTTCTCGCTTCTAAAGTTTAGGATTTGCTTTCTCTTTTCGTGAAATCGCATTTAAATCTTTCAATGCGTTGTTCTAGTGACATTCAAAGCCATAGTTATTCTTTCAAACAATTTGATCACTTTGTTTCAATTTGAGTTTATGAACAGTGATTTCCAAACTTCTCGCTTCTAGGGTTTAGGATTTGCTTTCGCTTTTAGTGAAATGACTTCTAAATCTTTAAATGCGTTGTTTTAGTGACATTCAAAGCCATAGTTATTCTTTCAAACAATTTGATCACTTTGTTTCAATTTGAGTAGATGAACAGTGATTTTCCAAACTTCTCCCTACTAGGGTTTAGGATTTGCTTTCTCTTTTCGTGAAATAATGGCTTCTAAATCTTTAAATGCGTTGTTCTAGTGACATTCAAAGGCATAGTTATTCTTTCAAATAATTTGATCACTTTGTTTCAATTGAGTAGTTGAACAGTGATTCTCCAAACTTCTCGCTTCTAAAGTTTAGGATTTGCTTTCTCTTTTCGTGAAATCGCATTTAAATCTTTCAATGCGTTGTTCTAGTGACATTCAAAGCCATAGTTATTCTTTCAAACAATTTGATCACTTTGTTTCAATTTGAGTTTATGAACAGTGATTTTCCAAACTTCTCGCTTCTAGGGTTTGGATTTGCTTTCGCTTTTAGTGAAATGACTTCTAAATCTTTAAATGCGTTGTTTTAGTGACATTCAAAGCCATAGTTATTCTTTCAAACAATTTGATCACTTTGTTTCAATTTGAGTTTATGAACAGTGATTGTCCAAACTTCTCGCTTCTAGGGTTTAGCATTTGCTTTCGATTTTAGTGAAATGACTTCTAAATCTTTAAATGCGTTGTTCTAGTGACATTCAATGCCATAGTTATTCATTCAAATAATTTGATCACTTTGTTTCAATTTGAGTAGATGAACAGTGATTTTCCAAACTTCTCCTTCTAAAGTTTAGGATTTGCTTTCTCTTTTCGTGAAATCGCTTCTAAATCTTTCAATGCGTTGTTCTAGTGACATTCAAAGCCATAGTTATTCTTTCAAACAATTTGATCACTTTGTTTCAATTTGAGTAGATGAACAGTGATTTTCCAAACTTCTCCCTACTAGGGTTTAGGATTTGCTTTCTCTTTTCGTGAAATAATGGCTTCTAAATCTTTAAATGCGTTGTTCTAGTGACATTCAAAGCATAGTTATTCTTTCAAATAATTTGATCACTTTGTTTCAATTTGAGTAGTTGAACAGTGATTCTCCAAACTTCTCGCTTCTAAAGTTTAGGATTTGCTTTCTCTTTTCGTGAAATCGCATTTAAATCTTTCAATGCGTTGTTCTAGTGACATTCAAAGCCATAGTTATTCTTTCAAACAATTTGATCACTTTGTTTCAATTTGAGTAGATGAACAGTGATTTTCCAAACTTCTCGCTTCTAGGGTTTAGGATTTGCTTTCGCTTTAGTGAAATGACTTCTAAATCTTTAATGCGTTGTTTAGTGACATTCAAAGCCATAGTTATTCTTTCAAACAATTTGATCACTTTGTTTCAATTTGAGTAGATGAACAGTGATTTCCAAACTTCTCCCTACTAGGGTTTAGGATTTGCTTTCTCTTTTCGTGAAATAATGGCTTCTAAATCTTTAAATGCGTTGTTCTAGTGACATTCAAAGCATAGTTATTCTTTCAAATAATTTGATCACTTTGTTTCAATTGAGTAGTTGAACAGTGATTCTCCAAACTTCTCGCTTCTAAAGTTTAGGATTTGCTTTCTCTTTTCGTGAAATCGCATTTAAATCTTTCAATGCGTTGTTCTAGTGACATTCAAAGCCATAGTTATTCTTTCAAACAATTTGATCACTTTGTTTCAATTTGAGTTATGAACAGTGATTTTCCAAACTTCTCGCTTCTAGGGTTTAGGATTTGCTTTCGCTTTTAGTGAAATGACTTCTAAATCTTTAAATGCGTTGTTTTAGTGACATTCAAAGCCATAGTTATTCTTTCAAACAATTTGATCACTTTGTTTCAATTTGAGTAGATGAACAGTGATTTTCCAAACTTCTCCCTACTAGGGTTTAGGATTTGCTTTCTCTTTTCGTGAAATATGGCTTCTAAATCTTTAAATGCGTTGTTCTAGTGACATTCAAAGGCATAGTTATTCTTTCAAATAATTTGATCACTTTGTTTCAATTTGAGTAGTTGAACAGTGATTCTCCAAACTTCTCGCTTCTAAGTTTAGGATTTGCTTTCTCTTTTCGTGAAATCGCATTTAAATCTTTCAATGCGTTGTTCTAGTGACATTCAAAGCCATAGTTATTCTTTCAAACAATTTGATCACTTTGTTTCAATTTGAGTTATGAACAGTGATTTCCAAACTTCTCGCTTCTAGGGTTTAGGATTTGCTTTCGCTTTTAGTGAAATGACTTCTAAATCTTTAAATGCGTTGTTTTAGTGACATTCAAAGCCATAGTTATTCTTTCAAACAATTTGATCACTTTGTTTCAATTTGAGTAATGAACAGTGATTTCCAAACTTCTCGCTTCTAGGGTTTAGGATTTGCTTTCGCTTTTAGTGAAATGCTTCTAAATCTTTAAATGCGTTGTTCTAGTGACATTCAAAGCCATAGTTATTCTTTCAAATAATTTGATCACTTTGTTTCAATTTGAGTAGATGAACAGTGATTTTCCAAACTTCTCCCTTCTAAGTTTAGGATTTGCTTTCTCTTTTCGTGAAATCGCTTCTAAATCTTTCAATGCGTTGTTCTAGTGACATTCAAAGCCATAGTTATTCTTTCAAACAATTTGATCACTTTGTTTCAATTTGAGTAGATGAACAGTGATTTTCCAAACTTCTCGCTTCTAGGTTTAGGATTTGCTTTCTCTTTTCGTGAAATGCTTCTAAATCTTTAAATGCGTTGTTCTAGTGACATTCAAAGCCATAGTTATTCTTTCAAACAATTTGATCACTTTGTTTCAATTTGAGTTATGAACAGTGATTTCCAAACTTCTCGCTTCTAGGGTTTAGGATTTGCTTTCCTTTTCGTGAAATGCTTCTAAATCTTTAAATGCGTTGTTCTAGTGACATTCAAAGCCATAGTTATTCTTTCAAACAATTTGATCACTTTGTTTCAATTTGAGTAGATGAACAGTGATTTTCCAAACTTCTCCCTTCTAGGTTTAGGATTTGCTTTCTCTTTTCGTGAAATGCTTCTAAATCTTTAAATGCGTTGTTCTAGTGACATTCAAAGCCATAGTTATTCTTTCAAACAATTTGATCACTTTGTTTCAATTTGAGTAGATGAACAGTGATTTTCCAAACTTCTCGCTTCTAGGTTTAGGATTTGCTTTCTCTTTTCGTGAAATGCTTCTAAATCTTTAAATGCGTTGTTCTAGTGACATTCAAAGCCATAGTTATTCTTTCAAACAATTTGATCACTTTGTTTCAATTTGAGTAGATGAACAGTGATTTCCAAACTTCTCGCTTCTAGGGTTTAGGATTTGCTTTCCTTTTCGTGAAATGCTTCTAAATCTTTAAATGCGTTGTTCTAGTGACATTCAAAGCCATAGTTATTCTTTCAAACAATTTGATCACTTTGTTTCAATTTGAGTTATGAACAGTGATTTCCAAACTTCTCGCTTCTAGGTTTAGGATTTGCTTTCGTTTTAGTGAAATGCTTCTAAATCTTTAAATGCGTTGTTCTAGTGACATTCAAAGCCATAGTTATTCTTTCAAACAATTTGATCACTTTGTTTCAATTTGAGTAGATGAACAGTGATTTTCCAAACTTCTCCTTCTAGGTTTAGGATTTGCTTTCTCTTTTCGTGAAATGCTTCTAAATCTTTAAATGCGTTGTTCTAGTGACATTCAAAGCCATAGTTATTCTTTCAAACAATTGATCACTTTGTTTCAATTTGAGTAGATGAACAGTGATTTTCAAACTTTCCCTTCTAGGTTTAGGATTTGCTTTCTCTTTTCGTGAATAATGCTTCTAAATCTTTAAATGCGTTGTTCTAGTGACATTCAAAGCATAGTTATTCTTTCAAAATTTGATCACTTTGTTTCAATTTGAGTATGAACAGTGATTTCCAAACTTCTCGCTTCTAAGTTTAGGATTTGCTTTCCTTTTCGTGAAATGATTTAAATCTTTAATGCGTTGTTCTAGTGACATTCAAAGCCATAGTTATTCTTTCAAACAATTTGATCACTTTGTTTCAATTTGAGTAGATGAACAGTGATTTTCCAAACTTCTCCTTCTAGGTTTAGGATTTGCTTTCCTTTTGTGAAATGCTTCTAAATCTTTAAATGCGTTGTTTAGTGACATTCAAAGCCATAGTTATTCTTTCAAAAATTTGATCACTTTGTTTCAATTTGAGTATGAACAGTGATTTTCCAAACTTCTCGCTTCTAGGTTTAGGATTTGCTTTCTCTTTCGTGAAATGCTTCTAAATCTTTAAATGCGTTGTTCTAGTGACATTCAAAGCCATAGTTATTCTTTCAAACAATTTGATCACTTTGTTTCAATTTGAGTATGAACAGTGATTTCCAAACTTCTCGCTTCTAGGTTTAGGATTTGCTTTCGCTTTTAGTGAAATGCTTCTAAATCTTTAATGCGTTGTTCTAGTGACATTCAAAGCCATAGTTATTCTTTCAAACAATTTGATCACTTTGTTTCAATTTGAGTAGATGAACAGTGATTTTCCAAACTTCTCCTTCTAGGGTTTAGGATTTGCTTCTCTTTTCGTGAAATGCTTCTAAATCTTTAAATGCGTTGTTCTAGTGACATTCAAAGCCATAGTTATTCTTTCAAATAATTTGATCACTTTGTTTCAATTGAGTATGAACAGGATTTCCAAATTTTACGTTTCAAACTTCTCGCTTCTAAGTTTAGGATTTGCTTTCTCTTTTCGTGAAATCGCATTTAAATCTTTCAATGCGTTGTTCTAGTGACATTCAAAGCCATAGTTATTCTTTCAAACAATTTGATCACTTTGTTTCAATTTGAGTTATGAACAGTGATTTTCCAAACTTCTCGCTTCTAGGGTTTAGGATTTGCTTTCGCTTTTAGTGAAATGACTTCTAAATCTTTAAATGCGTTGTTTTAGTGACATTCAAAGCCATAGTTATTCTTTCAAACAATTTGATCACTTTGTTTCAATTTGAGTAGATGAACAGTGATTTTCCAAACTTCTCCTCTAGGGTTTAGGATTTGCTTTCTCTTTTCGTGAAATAATGGCTTCTAAATCTTTAAATGCGTTGTTCTAGTGACATTCAAAGCATAGTTATTCTTTCAAATAATTTGATCACTTTGTTTCAATTTGAGTAGTGAACAGTGATTCTCCAAACTTCTCGCTTCTAAAGTTTAGGATTTGCTTTCTCTTTTCGTGAAATCGCTTTAAATCTTTCAATGCGTTGTTCTAGTGACATTCAAAGCCATAGTTATTCTTTCAAACAATTTGATCACTTTGTTTCAATTTGAGTTATGAACAGTGATTTTCCAAACTTCTCGCTTCTAGGGTTTAGGATTTGCTTTCGCTTTTAGTGAAATGACTTCTAAATCTTTAAATGCGTTGTTTTAGTGACATTCAAAGCCATAGTTATTCTTTCAAAAATTTGATCACTTTGTTTCAATTTGAGTAGATGAACAGTGATTTTCCAAACTTCTCCTTCTAGGTTTAGGATTTGCTTTCTCTTTTCGTGAAATGCTTCTAAATCTTTAATGCGTTGTTCTAGTGACATTCAAAGCATAGTTATTCTTTCAAATAATTTGATCACTTTGTTTCAATTTGAGTAGATGAACAGTGATTTTCCAAACTTCTCGCTTCTAGGTTTAGGATTTGCTTTCTCTTTTCGTGAAATCGCATTTAAATCTTTCAATGCGTTGTTCTAGTGACATTCAAAGCCATAGTTATTCTTTCAAACAATTTGATCACTTTGTTTCAATTTGAGTGATGAACAGTGATTTTCCAAACTTCTCGCTTCTAGGGTTTAGGATTTGCTTTCGCTTTTAGTGAAATGACTTCTAAATCTTTAAATGCGTTGTTTTGTGACATTCAAAGCCATAGTTATTCTTTCAAACAATTTGATCACTTTGTTTCAATTTGAGTAGATGAACAGTGATTTTCCAAACTTCTCCCTACTAGGGTTTAGGATTTGCTTTCTCTTTTCGTGAAATAATGGCTTCTAAATCTTTAAATGCGTTGTTCTAGTGACATTCAAAGGCATAGTTATTCTTTCAAATAATTTGATCACTTTGTTTCAATTTGAGTAGTTGAACAGTGATTCTCCAAACTTCTCGCTTCTAAAGTTTAGGATTTGCTTTCTCTTTTCGTGAAATCGCATTTAAATCTTTCAATGCGTTGTTCTAGTGACATTCAAAGCCATAGTTATTCTTTCAAACAATTTGATCACTTTGTTTCAATTTGAGTTGATGAACAGTGATTTTCCAAACTTCTCGCTTCTAGGGTTTAGGATTTGCTTTCGCTTTTAGTGAAATGACTTCTAAATCTTTAAATGCGTTGTTTTAGTGACATTCAAAGCCATAGTTATTCTTTCAAACAATTTGATCACTTTGTTTCAATTTGAGTAGATGAACAGTGATTTTCCAAACTTCTCCCTACTAGGGTTTAGGATTTGCTTTCTCTTTTCGTGAAAATGGCTTCTAAATCTTTAAATGCGTTGTTCTAGTGACATTCAAAGGCATAGTTATTCTTTCAAATAATTTGATCACTTTGTTTCAATTTGAGTAGTTGAACAGTGATTCTCCAAACTTCTCGCTTCTAAAGTTTAGGATTTGCTTTCTCTTTTCGTGAAATCGCATTTAAATCTTTCAATGCGTTGTTCTAGTGACATTCAAAGCCATAGTTATTCTTTCAAACAATTTGATCACTTTGTTTCAATTTGAGTTATGAACAGTGATTTTCCAAACTTCTCGCTTCTAGGTTTAGGATTTGCTTTCGCTTTTAGTGAAATGACTTCTAAATCTTTAAATGCGTTGTTTAGTGACATTCAAAGCCATAGTTATTCTTTCAAACAATTTGATCACTTTGTTTCAATTTGAGTATGAACAGTGATTTCCAAACTTCTCCTTCTAGGTTTAGGATTTGCTTTCTCTTTTCGTGAAATGCTTCTAAATCTTTAATGCGTTGTTCTAGTGACATTCAAAGCCATAGTTATTCTTCAAATAATTTGATCACTTTGTTTCAATTTGAGTAGATGAACAGTGATTTTCCAAACTTCTCCTTCTAAGTTTAGGATTTGCTTTCTCTTTTCGTGAAATCGCTTCTAAATCTTTCAATGCGTTGTTCTAGTGACATTCAAAGCCATAGTTATTCTTTCAAACAATTTGATCACTTTGTTTCAATTTGAGTAGATGAACAGTGATTTTCCAAACTTTCCTTCTAGGGTTTAGGATTTGCTTTCTCTTTTCGTGAAATAATGGCTTCTAAATCTTTAAATGCGTTGTTCTAGTGACATTCAAAGCATAGTTATTCTTTCAAATAATTTGATCACTTTGTTTCAATTTGAGTAGTTGAACAGTGATTCTCAAACTTCTCGCTTCTAAAGTTTAGGATTTGCTTTCTCTTTTCGTGAAATCGCATTTAAATCTTTCAATGCGTTGTTCTAGTGACATTCAAAGCCATAGTTATTCTTTCAAACAATTTGATCACTTTGTTTCAATTTGAGTGATGAACAGTGATTTTCCAAACTTCTCGCTTCTAGGGTTTAGGATTTGCTTTCGCTTTTAGTGAAATGACTTCTAAATCTTTAAATGCGTTGTTTTAGTGACATTCAAAGCCATAGTTATTCTTTCAAACAATTTGATCACTTTGTTTCAATTTGAGTAGATGAACAGTGATTTTCCAAACTTCTCCCTACTAGGGTTTAGGATTTGCTTTCTCTTTTCGTGAAATAATGGCTTCTAAATCTTTAAATGCGTTGTTCTAGTGACATTCAAAGGCATAGTTATTCTTTCAAATAATTTGATCACTTTGTTTCAATTTGAGTAGTTGAACAGTGATTCTCCAAACTTCTCGCTTCTAAAGTTTAGGATTTGCTTTCTCTTTTCGTGAAATCGCATTTAAATCTTTCAATGCGTTGTTCTAGTGACATTCAAAGCCATAGTTATTCTTTCAAACAATTTGATCACTTTGTTTCAATTTGAGTTATGAACAGTGATTTTCCAAACTTCTCGCTTCTAGGGTTTAGGATTTGCTTTCGCTTTTAGTGAAATGACTTCTAAATCTTTAAATGCGTTGTTTTAGTGACATTCAAAGCCATAGTTATTCTTTCAAACAATTTGATCACTTTGTTTCAATTTGAGTAGATGAACAGTGATTTCCAAACTTCTCCCTTCTAGGGTTTAGGATTTGCTTTCTCTTTTCGTGAAATGGCTTCTAAATCTTTAAATGCGTTGTTCTAGTGACATTCAAAGGCATAGTTATTCTTTCAAATAATTTGATCACTTTGTTTCAATTTGAGTAGTATGAACAGTGATTTCCAAACTTCTCGCTTCTAAGTTTAGGATTTGCTTTCTCTTTTCGTGAAATCGCTTTAAATCTTTCAATGCGTTGTTCTAGTGACATTCAAAGCCATAGTTATTCTTTCAAACAATTTGATCACTTTGTTTCAATTTGAGTTATGAACAGTGATTTTCCAAACTTCTCGCTTCTAGGGTTTAGGATTTGCTTTCGCTTTTAGTGAAATGCTTCTAAATCTTTAAATGCGTTGTTTAGTGACATTCAAAGCCATAGTTATTCTTTCAAACAATTTGATCACTTTGTTTCAATTTGAGTTATGAACAGTGATTTCCAAACTTCTCGCTTCTAGGTTTAGGATTTGCTTTCTTTTCGTGAAATGCTTCTAAATCTTTAATGCGTTGTTCTAGTGACATTCAAAGCCATAGTTATTCTTTCAAACAATTTGATCACTTTGTTTCAATTTGAGTAGATGAACAGTGATTTTCCAAACTTCTCCTTCTAGGTTTAGGATTTGCTTTCTCTTTTCGTGAAATGCTTCTAAATCTTTAAATGCGTTGTTCTAGTGACATTCAAAGCCATAGTTATTCTTTCAAACAATTTGATCACTTTGTTTCAATTTGAGTAGATGAACAGTGATTTCCAAACTTCTCCTTCTAGGGTTTAGGATTTGCTTTCTCTTTTCGTGAAATGCTTCTAAATCTTTAAATGCGTTGTTCTAGTGACATTCAAAGCCATAGTTATTCTTTCAAACAATTTGATCACTTTGTTTCAATTTGAGTAGTTGAACAGTGATTTCCAAACTTCTCGCTTCTAGGTTTAGGATTTGCTTTCTCTTTTCGTGAAATGCTTCTAAATCTTTCAATGCGTTGTTCTAGTGACATTCAAAGCCATAGTTATTCTTTCAAACAATTTGATCACTTTGTTTCAATTTGAGTAGATGAACAGTGATTTTCCAAACTTCTCGCTTCTAGGTTTAGGATTTGCTTTCTCTTTTAGTGAAATGCTTCTAAATCTTTAAATGCGTTGTTTTGTGACATTCAAAGCCATAGTTATTCTTTCAAACAATTTGATCACTTTGTTTCAATTTGAGTAGATGAACAGTGATTTTCCAAACTTCTCCTTCTAGGGTTTAGGATTTGCTTTCTCTTTTCGTGAATAATGGCTTCTAAATCTTTAAATGCGTTGTTCTAGTGACATTCAAAGCCATAGTTATTCTTTCAAATAATTTGATCACTTTGTTTCAATTTGAGTAGTGAACAGTGATTCTCCAAACTTCTCGCTTCTAAGTTTAGGATTTGCTTTCTCTTTTCGTGAAATCGCATTTAAATCTTTCAATGCGTTGTTCTAGTGACATTCAAAGCCATAGTTATTCTTTCAAACAATTTGATCACTTTGTTTCAATTTGAGTTATGAACAGTGATTTTCCAAACTTCTCGCTTCTAGGGTTTAGGATTTGCTTTCGCTTTTAGTGAAATGACTTCTAAATCTTTAAATGCGTTGTTTTAGTGACATTCAAAGCCATAGTTATTCTTTCAAACAATTTGATCACTTTGTTTCAATTTGAGTAGATGAACAGTGATTTTCCAAACTTCTCCCTTCTAGGGTTTAGGATTTGCTTTCTCTTTTCGTGAAATAATGCTTCTAAATCTTTAAATGCGTTGTTCTAGTGACATTCAAAGCATAGTTATTCTTTCAAATAATTTGATCACTTTGTTTCAATTTGAGTAGTTGAACAGTGATTCTCCAAACTTCTCGCTTCTAAAGTTTAGGATTTGCTTTCTCTTTTCGTGAAATCGCTTTAAATCTTTCAATGCGTTGTTCTAGTGACATTCAAAGCCATAGTTATTCTTTCAAACAATTTGATCACTTTGTTTCAATTTGAGTTGATGAACAGTGATTTTCCAAACTTCTCGCTTCTAGGGTTTAGGATTTGCTTTCGCTTTTAGTGAAATGACTTCTAAATCTTTAAATGCGTTGTTTAGTGACATTCAAAGCCATAGTTATTCTTTCAAACAATTTGATCACTTTGTTTCAATTTGAGTAGATGAACAGTGATTTTCCAAACTTCTCCTCTAGGTTTAGGATTTGCTTTCTCTTTTCGTGAAATAATGGCTTCTAAATCTTTAAATGCGTTGTTCTAGTGACATTCAAAGCATAGTTATTCTTTCAAATAATTTGATCACTTTGTTTCAATTTGAGTAGTTGAACAGTGATTCTCCAAACTTCTCGCTTCTAAAGTTTAGGATTTGCTTTCTCTTTTCGTGAAATCGCATTTAAATCTTTCAATGCGTTGTTCTAGTGACATTCAAAGCCATAGTTATTCTTTCAAACAATTTGATCACTTTGTTTCAATTTGAGTTATGAACAGTGATTTTCCAAACTTCTCGCTTCTAGGGTTTAGGATTTGCTTTCGCTTTTAGTGAAATGACTTCTAAATCTTTAAATGCGTTGTTTAGTGACATTCAAAGCCATAGTTATTCTTTCAAACAATTTGATCACTTTGTTTCAATTTGAGTAGTGAACAGTGATTTCCAAACTTCTCGCTTCTAGGGTTTAGGATTTGCTTTCTCTTTTCGTGAAATGCTTCTAAATCTTTAAATGCGTTGTTCTAGTGACATTCAAAGCCATAGTTATTCTTTCAAATAATTTGATCACTTTGTTTCAATTTGAGTAGATGAACAGTGATTTTCCAAACTTCTCGCTTCTAGGTTTAGGATTTGCTTTCTCTTTTCGTGAAATCGCTTCTAAATCTTTCAATGCGTTGTTCTAGTGACATTCAAAGCCATAGTTATTCTTTCAAACAATTTGATCACTTTGTTTCAATTTGAGTATGAACAGTGATTTTCCAAACTTCTCGCTTCTAGGGTTTAGGATTTGCTTTCTCTTTTCGTGAAATGGCTTCTAAATCTTTAAATGCGTTGTTCTAGTGACATTCAAAGCCATAGTTATTCTTTCAAAAATTTGATCACTTTGTTTCAATTTGAGTTATGAACAGTGATTTCCAAACTTCTCGCTTCTAGGTTTAGATTTGCTTTCTCTTTTCGTGAAATGCTTCTAAATCTTTAATGCGTTGTTCTAGTGACATTCAAAGCCATAGTTATTCTTTCAAACAATTTGATCACTTTGTTTCAATTTGAGTAGATGAACAGTGATTTTCCAAACTTCTCGCTTCTAGGGTTTAGGATTTGCTTTCTCTTTTGTGAAATGCTTCTAAATCTTTAAATGCGTTGTTTAGTGACATTCAAAGCCATAGTTATTCTTTCAAACAATTTGATCACTTTGTTTCAATTTGAGTAGATGAACAGTGATTTTCCAAACTTCTCCCTTCTAGGGTTTAGGATTTGCTTTCTCTTTTCGTGAAATAATGGCTTCTAAATCTTTAAATGCGTTGTTCTAGTGACATTCAAAGCATAGTTATTCTTTCAAATAATTTGATCACTTTGTTTCAATTTGAGTAGTTGAACAGTGATTCTCCAAACTTCTCGCTTCTAAAGTTTAGGATTTGCTTTCTCTTTTCGTGAAATCGCATTTAAATCTTTCAATGCGTTGTTCTAGTGACATTCAAAGCCATAGTTATTCTTTCAAACAATTTGATCACTTTGTTTCAATTTGAGTTGATGAACAGTGATTTTCCAAACTTCTCGCTTCTAGGGTTTAGGATTTGCTTTCGCTTTTAGTGAAATGACTTCTAAATCTTTAAATGCGTTGTTTTAGTGACATTCAAAGCCATAGTTATTCTTTCAAACAATTTGATCACTTTGTTTCAATTTGAGTAGATGAACAGTGATTTCCAAACTTCTCCTTCTAGGTTTAGGATTTGCTTTCTCTTTTCGTGAAATGGCTTCTAAATCTTTAAATGCGTTGTTCTAGTGACATTCAAAGCCATAGTTATTCTTTCAAATAATTTGATCACTTTGTTTCAATTTGAGTAGTGAACAGTGATTTCCAAACTTCTCGCTTCTAAGTTTAGGATTTGCTTTCTCTTTTCGTGAAATCGCTTCTAAATCTTTCAATGCGTTGTTCTAGTGACATTCAAAGCCATAGTTATTCTTTCAAACAATTTGATCACTTTGTTTCAATTTGAGTTATGAACAGTGATTTTCCAAACTTCTCGCTTCTAGGGTTTAGGATTTGCTTTCGCTTTTAGTGAAATGACTTCTAAATCTTTAAATGCGTTGTTTAGTGACATTCAAAGCCATAGTTATTCTTTCAAACAATTTGATCACTTTGTTTCAATTTGAGTATGAACAGTGATTTCCAAACTTCTCGCTTCTAGGGTTTAGGATTTGCTTTCTTTTGTGAAATGCTTCTAAATCTTTAAATGCGTTGTTCTAGTGACATTCAAAGCCATAGTTATTCTTTCAAAAATTTGATCACTTTGTTTCAATTTGAGTAGATGAACAGTGATTTTCCAAACTTCTCGCTTCTAGGTTTAGGATTTGCTTTCTCTTTTCGTGAAATGCTTCTAAATCTTTAATGCGTTGTTCTAGTGACATTCAAAGCCATAGTTATTCTTTCAAACAATTTGATCACTTTGTTTCAATTTGAGTAGATGAACAGTGATTTTCCAAACTTCTCCTTCTAGGGTTTAGGATTTGCTTTCTCTTTTCGTGAAATGGCTTCTAAATCTTTAAATGCGTTGTTCTAGTGACATTCAAAGCCATAGTTATTCTTTCAAATAATTTGATCACTTTGTTTCAATTTGAGTAGTTGAACAGTGATTTCCAAACTTCTCGCTTCTAAGTTTAGGATTTGCTTTCTCTTTCGTGAAATCGCTTTAAATCTTTCAATGCGTTGTTCTAGTGACATTCAAAGCCATAGTTATTCTTTCAAACAATTTGATCACTTTGTTTCAATTTGAGTAGATGAACAGTGATTTCCAAACTTCTCGCTTCTAGGTTTAGGATTTGCTTTCTCTTTTCGTGAAATGCTTCTAAATCTTTAAATGCGTTGTTTTAGTGACATTCAAAGCCATAGTTATTCTTTCAAACAATTTGATCACTTTGTTTCAATTTGAGTATGAACAGTGATTTTCCAAACTTCTCGCTTCTAGGGTTTAGGATTTGCTTTCTCTTTCGTGAAATGGCTTCTAAATCTTTAAATGCGTTGTTCTAGTGACATTCAAAGCCATAGTTATTCTTTCAAATAATTTGATCACTTTGTTTCAATTTGAGTTATGAACAGTGATTTCCAAACTTCTCGCTTCTAGTTTAGGATTTGCTTTCTCTTTTCGTGAAATGCTTTAAATCTTTCAATGCGTTGTTCTAGTGACATTCAAAGCCATAGTTATTCTTTCAAACAATTTGATCACTTTGTTTCAATTTGAGTAGATGAACAGTGATTTTCCAAACTTCTCCCTTCTAGGGTTTAGGATTTGCTTTCTCTTTTGTGAAATGCTTCTAAATCTTTAAATGCGTTGTTTAGTGACATTCAAAGCCATAGTTATTCTTTCAAACAATTTGATCACTTTGTTTCAATTTGAGTAGATGAACAGTGATTTCCAAACTTCTCCTTCTAGGTTTAGGATTTGCTTTCTCTTTTCGTGAATAATGGCTTCTAAATCTTTAAATGCGTTGTTCTAGTGACATTCAAAGCATAGTTATTCTTTCAAATAATTTGATCACTTTGTTTCAATTTGAGTATGAACAGTGATTCTCCAAACTTCTCGCTTCTAAGTTTAGGATTTGCTTCTCTTTTCGTGAAATCGCATTTAAATCTTTCAATGCGTTGTTCTAGTGACATTCAAAGCCATAGTTATTCTTTCAAACAATTTGATCACTTTGTTTCAATTTGAGTTTATGAACAGTGATTTTCCAAACTTCTCGCTTCTAGGGTTTAGGATTTGCTTTCGCTTTTAGTGAAATGACTTCTAAATCTTTAAATGCGTTGTTTAGTGACATTCAAAGCCATAGTTATTCTTTCAAACAATTTGATCACTTTGTTTCAATTTGAGTAGATGAACAGTGATTTTCCAAACTTCTCCCTTCTAGGGTTTAGGATTTGCTTTCTCTTTTCGTGAAATGCTTCTAAATCTTTAAATGCGTTGTTCTAGTGACATTCAAAGCCATAGTTATTCTTTCAAAAATTTGATCACTTTGTTTCAATTTGAGTAGATGAACAGTGATTTTCCAAACTTCTCCTTCTAGTTTAGGATTTGCTTTCTCTTTTCGTGAAATGGCTTCTAAATCTTTAAATGCGTTGTTCTAGTGACATTCAAAGCCATAGTTATTCTTTCAAACAATTTGATCACTTTGTTTCAATTTGAGTAGTGAACAGTGATTTTCCAAACTTCTCGCTTCTAGGGTTTAGGATTTGCTTTCCTTTTCGTGAAATGCTTCTAAATCTTTAAATGCGTTGTTCTAGTGACATTCAAAGCCATAGTTATTCTTTCAAACAATTTGATCACTTTGTTTCAATTTGAGTAGATGAACAGTGATTTTCCAAACTTCTCGCTTCTAGGGTTTAGGATTTGCTTTCGCTTTTAGTGAAATGACTTCTAAATCTTTAAATGCGTTGTTTTGTGACATTCAAAGCCATAGTTATTCTTTCAAACAATTTGATCACTTTGTTTCAATTTGAGTAGATGAACAGTGATTTTCCAAACTTCTCCCTACTAGGGTTTAGGATTTGCTTTCTCTTTTCGTGAAATAATGGCTTCTAAATCTTTAAATGCGTTGTTCTAGTGACATTCAAAGGCATAGTTATTCTTTCAAATAATTTGATCACTTTGTTTCAATTTGAGTAGTTGAACAGTGATTCTCCAAACTTCTCGCTTCTAAAGTTTAGGATTTGCTTTCTCTTTTCGTGAAATCGCATTTAAATCTTTCAATGCGTTGTTCTAGTGACATTCAAAGCCATAGTTATTCTTTCAAACAATTTGATCACTTTGTTTCAATTTGAGTGATGAACAGTGATTTTCCAAACTTCTCGCTTCTAGGGTTTAGGATTTGCTTTCGCTTTTAGTGAAATGACTTCTAAATCTTTAAATGCGTTGTTTTAGTGACATTCAAAGCCATAGTTATTCTTTCAAACAATTTGATCACTTTGTTTCAATTTGAGTAGATGAACAGTGATTTCCAAACTTCTCCCTACTAGGGTTTAGGATTTGCTTCTCTTTTCGTGAAATAATGGCTTCTAAATCTTTAAATGCGTTGTTCTAGTGACATTCAAAGGCATAGTTATTCTTTCAAATAATTTGATCACTTTGTTTCAATTTGAGTAGTGAACAGTGATTCTCCAAACTTCTCGCTTCTAAGTTTAGGATTTGCTTTCTCTTTTCGTGAAATCGCTTTAAATCTTTCAATGCGTTGTTCTAGTGACATTCAAAGCCATAGTTATTCTTTCAAACAATTTGATCACTTTGTTTCAATTTGAGTTATGAACAGTGATTTCCAAACTTCTCGCTTCTAGGGTTTAGGATTTGCTTTCGCTTTTAGTGAAATGCTTCTAAATCTTTAAATGCGTTGTTTAGTGACATTCAAAGCCATAGTTATTCTTTCAAACAATTTGATCACTTTGTTTCAATTTGAGTAGTATGAACAGTGATTTTCCAAACTTCTCCTTCTAGGGTTTAGGATTTGCTTTCTCTTTTCGTGAAATGGCTTCTAAATCTTTAAATGCGTTGTTCTAGTGACATTCAAAGGCATAGTTATTCTTTCAAAAATTTGATCACTTTGTTTCAATTTGAGTAGTGAACAGTGATTTCCAAACTTCTCGCTTCTAGGTTTAGGATTTGCTTTCTCTTTTCGTGAAATGCTTCTAAATCTTTAATGCGTTGTTCTAGTGACATTCAAAGCCATAGTTATTCTTTCAAACAATTTGATCACTTTGTTTCAATTTGAGTAGATGAACAGTGATTTTCCAAACTTCTCGCTTCTAGGGTTTAGGATTTGCTTTCCTTTTCGTGAAATGCTTCTAAATCTTTAAATGCGTTGTTTTAGTGACATTCAAAGCCATAGTTATTCTTTCAAACAATTTGATCACTTTGTTTCAATTTGAGTTATGAACAGTGATTTTCCAAACTTCTCGCTTCTAGGGTTTAGGATTTGCTTTCGTTTTAGTGAAATGCTTCTAAATCTTTAAATGCGTTGTTCTAGTGACATTCAAAGCCATAGTTATTCTTTCAAATAATTTGATCACTTTGTTTCAATTTGAGTAGATGAACAGTGATTTTCCAAACTTCTCCTTCTAAGTTTAGGATTTGCTTTCTCTTTTCGTGAAATCGCTTCTAAATCTTTCAATGCGTTGTTCTAGTGACATTCAAAGCCATAGTTATTCTTTCAAACAATTTGATCACTTTGTTTCAATTTGAGTAGATGAACAGTGATTTTCCAAACTTCTCCTTCTAGGGTTTAGGATTTGCTTTCTCTTTTCGTGAAATGGCTTCTAAATCTTTAAATGCGTTGTTCTAGTGACATTCAAAGCCATAGTTATTCTTTCAAATAATTTGATCACTTTGTTTCAATTTGAGTAGTTGAACAGTGATTCTCAAACTTCTCGCTTCTAAGGTTTAGGATTTGCTTTCTCTTTTCGTGAAATCGCATTTAAATCTTTAATGCGTTGTTCTAGTGACATTCAAAGCCATAGTTATTCTTTCAAACAATTTGATCACTTTGTTTCAATTTGAGTAGATGAACAGTGATTTTCCAAACTTCTCGCTTCTAGGGTTTGGATTTGCTTTCGCTTTTAGTGAAATGACTTCTAAATCTTTAAATGCGTTGTTTTGTGACATTCAAAGCCATAGTTATTCTTTCAAACAATTTGATCACTTTGTTTCAATTTGAGTAGATGAACAGTGATTTTCCAAACTTCTCCCTACTAGGGTTTAGGATTTGCTTTCTCTTTTCGTGAAATAATGGCTTCTAAATCTTTAAATGCGTTGTTCTAGTGACATTCAAAGGCATAGTTATTCTTTCAAATAATTTGATCACTTTGTTTCAATTTGAGTAGTTGAACAGTGATTTCCAAACTTCTCGCTTCTAAGTTTAGGATTTGCTTTCTCTTTTCGTGAAATCGCATTTAAATCTTTCAATGCGTTGTTCTAGTGACATTCAAAGCCATAGTTATTCTTTCAAACAATTTGATCACTTTGTTTCAATTTGAGTTGATGAACAGTGATTTTCCAAACTTCTCGCTTCTAGGGTTTAGGATTTGCTTTCGCTTTTAGTGAAATGACTTCTAAATCTTTAAATGCGTTGTTTTAGTGACATTCAAAGCCATAGTTATTCTTTCAAACAATTTGATCACTTTGTTTCAATTTGAGTAGATGAACAGTGATTTTCCAAACTTCTCCTTCTAGGGTTTAGGATTTGCTTTCTCTTTTCGTGAAATGGCTTCTAAATCTTTAAATGCGTTGTTCTAGTGACATTCAAAGCCATAGTTATTCTTTCAAATAATTTGATCACTTTGTTTCAATTTGAGTAGATGAACAGTGATTTCCAAACTTCTCGCTTCTAAAGTTTAGGATTTGCTTTCTCTTTTCGTGAAATCGCTTTAAATCTTTCAATGCGTTGTTCTAGTGACATTCAAAGCCATAGTTATTCTTTCAAACAATTTGATCACTTTGTTTCAATTTGAGTGTATGAACAGTGATTTTCCAAACTTCTCGCTTCTAGGGTTTAGGATTTGCTTTCTCTTTTAGTGAAATGCTTCTAAATCTTTAAATGCGTTGTTCTAGTGACATTCAAAGCCATAGTTATTCTTTCAAACAATTTGATCACTTTGTTTCAATTTGAGTAGATGAACAGTGATTTTCCAAACTTCTCGCTCTAGGGTTTAGGATTTGCTTTCTCTTTTCGTGAAATGCTTCTAAATCTTTAAATGCGTTGTTCTAGTGACATTCAAAGCCATAGTTATTCTTTCAAACAATTTGATCACTTTGTTTCAATTTGAGTAGATGAACAGTGATTTTCCAAACTTCTCGCTTCTAGGTTTAGGATTTGCTTTCTCTTTTCGTGAAATCGCTTCTAAATCTTTAAATGCGTTGTTCTAGTGACATTCAAAGCCATAGTTATTCTTTCAAACAATTTGATCACTTTGTTTCAATTTGAGTGATGAACAGTGATTTTCCAAACTTCTCGCTTCTAGGGTTTAGGATTTGCTTTCTTTTCGTGAAATGCTTCTAAATCTTAAATGCGTTGTTCTAGTGACATTCAAAGCCATAGTTATTCTTTCAAACAATTTGATCACTTTGTTTCAATTTGAGTTATGAACAGTGATTTCCAAACTTCTCGCTTCTAGGGTTTAGGATTTGCTTTCGTTTTAGTGAAATGCTTCTAAATCTTTAAATGCGTTGTTCTAGTGACATTCAAAGCCATAGTTATTCTTTCAAACAATTTGATCACTTTGTTTCAATTTGAGTAGATGAACAGTGATTTTCCAAACTTCTCCTTCTAGGGTTTAGGATTTGCTTTCTCTTTTCGTGAAATGCTTCTAAATCTTTAAATGCGTTGTTCTAGTGACATTCAAAGCATAGTTATTCTTTCAAACAATTTGATCACTTTGTTTCAATTTGAGTAGATGAACAGTGATTTTCCAAACTTCTCCTTCTAGGGTTTAGGATTTGCTTTCTCTTTTCGTGAAATGGCTTCTAAATCTTTAAATGCGTTGTTCTAGTGACATTCAAAGCATAGTTATTCTTTCAAACAATTTGATCACTTTGTTTCAATTTGAGTATGAACAGTGATTTTCCAAACTTCTCGCTTCTAGTTTAGGATTTGCTTTCCTTTTGTGAAATCGCTTTAAATCTTTAAATGCGTTGTTCTAGTGACATTCAAAGCCATAGTTATTCTTTCAAACAATTTGATCACTTTGTTTCAATTTGAGTAGATGAACAGTGATTTTCCAAACTTCTCGCTTCTAGGTTTAGGATTTGCTTTCGCTTTTAGTGAAATGACTTCTAAATCTTTAAATGCGTTGTTTTGTGACATTCAAAGCCATAGTTATTCTTTCAAACAATTTGATCACTTTGTTTCAATTTGAGTAGATGAACAGTGATTTTCCAAACTTCTCCTTCTAGGTTTAGGATTTGCTTTCTCTTTTCGTGAAAATGCTTCTAAATCTTTAAATGCGTTGTTCTAGTGACATTCAAAGCCATAGTTATTCTTTCAAATAATTTGATCACTTTGTTTCAATTTGAGTAGTGAACAGTGATTTCCAAACTTCTCGCTTCTAAGGTTTAGGATTTGCTTTCTCTTTTCGTGAAATCGCATTTAAATCTTTAATGCGTTGTTCTAGTGACATTCAAAGCCATAGTTATTCTTTCAAACAATTTGATCACTTTGTTTCAATTTGAGTTGATGAACAGTGATTTTCCAAACTTCTCGCTTCTAGGGTTTAGGATTTGCTTTCGCTTTTAGTGAAATGACTTCTAAATCTTTAAATGCGTTGTTTTAGTGACATTCAAAGCCATAGTTATTCTTTCAAACAATTTGATCACTTTGTTTCAATTTGAGTAGATGAACAGTGATTTTCCAAACTTCTCCCTACTAGGTTTAGGATTTGCTTTCTCTTTTCGTGAAATAATGGCTTCTAAATCTTTAAATGCGTTGTTCTAGTGACATTCAAAGCATAGTTATTCTTTCAAATAATTTGATCACTTTGTTTCAATTTGAGTAGTGAACAGTGATTTCCAAACTTCTCGCTTCTAAGTTTAGGATTTGCTTTCTCTTTTCGTGAAATCGCATTTAAATCTTTCAATGCGTTGTTCTAGTGACATTCAAAGCCATAGTTATTCTTTCAAACAATTTGATCACTTTGTTTCAATTTGAGTTTATGAACAGTGATTTTCCAAACTTCTCGCTTCTAGGGTTTAGGATTTGCTTTCGCTTTTAGTGAAATGACTTCTAAATCTTTAAATGCGTTGTTTTAGTGACATTCAAAGCCATAGTTATTCTTTCAAACAATTTGATCACTTTGTTTCAATTTGAGTTTATGAACAGTGATTTCCAAACTTCTCGCTTCTAGGGTTTAGATTTGCTTTCTTTTAGTGAATGCTTCTAAATCTTTAAATGCGTTGTTTAGTGACATTCAAAGCCATAGTTATTCTTCAAAAATTTGATCACTTTGTTTCAATTTGAGTAGATGACAGTGATTTTCCAAACTTCTCCTTCTAGGTTTAGGATTTGCTTTCTCTTTTCGTGAAATGCTTCTAAATCTTTAAATGCGTTGTTCTAGTGACATTCAAAGCCATAGTTATTCTTTCAAACAATTTGATCACTTTGTTTCAATTTGAGTAGATGAACAGTGATTTTCAAACTTCTCCTTCTAGGTTTAGGATTTGCTTTCTCTTTTCGTGAAATGGCTTCTAAATCTTTAATGCGTTGTTCTAGTGACATTCAAAGCCATAGTTATTCTTTCAAACAATTTGATCACTTTGTTTCAATTTGAGTAGTGAACAGTGATTTCCAAACTTCTCGCTTCTAGGTTTAGGATTTGCTTTCCTTTTCGTGAAATGCTTCTAAATCTTTCAATGCGTTGTTCTAGTGACATTCAAAGCCATAGTTATTCTTTCAAACAATTTGATCACTTTGTTTCAATTTGAGTAGATGAACAGTGATTTTCCAAACTTCTCGCTTCTAGGGTTTAGGATTTGCTTTCGCTTTTAGTGAAATGACTTCTAAATCTTTAAATGCGTTGTTTTGTGACATTCAAAGCCATAGTTATTCTTTCAAACAATTTGATCACTTTGTTTCAATTTGAGTAGATGAACAGTGATTTTCCAAACTTCTCCCTACTAGGGTTTAGGATTTGCTTTCTCTTTTCGTGAAATGGCTTCTAAATCTTTAAATGCGTTGTTCTAGTGACATTCAAAGCATAGTTATTCTTTCAAAAATTTGATCACTTTGTTTCAATTTGAGTAGTGAACAGTGATTCTCCAAACTTCTCGCTTCTAAGTTTAGGATTTGCTTTCTCTTTTCGTGAAATCGCATTTAATCTTTCAATGCGTTGTTCTAGTGACATTCAAAGCCATAGTTATTCTTTCAAACAATTTGATCACTTTGTTTCAATTTGAGTTGATGAACAGTGATTTTCCAAACTTCTCGCTTCTAGGGTTTAGGATTTGCTTTCGCTTTTAGTGAAATGACTTCTAAATCTTTAAATGCGTTGTTTTAGTGACATTCAAAGCCATAGTTATTCTTTCAAACAATTTGATCACTTTGTTTCAATTTGAGTAGATGAACAGTGATTTTCCAAACTTCTCCTACTAGGGTTTAGGATTTGCTTTCTCTTTTCGTGAAATAATGGCTTCTAAATCTTTAAATGCGTTGTTCTAGTGACATTCAAAGCATAGTTATTCTTTCAAATAATTTGATCACTTTGTTTCAATTTGAGTAGTTGAACAGTGATTCTCCAAACTTCTCGCTTCTAAGTTTAGGATTTGCTTTCTCTTTTCGTGAAATCGCTTTAAATCTTTCAATGCGTTGTTCTAGTGACATTCAAAGCCATAGTTATTCTTTCAAACAATTTGATCACTTTGTTTCAATTTGAGTAGTGAACAGTGATTTTCCAAACTTCTCGCTTCTAGGTTTAGGATTTGCTTTCTCTTTTCGTGAAATGCTTCTAAATCTTTAATGCGTTGTTTTAGTGACATTCAAAGCCATAGTTATTCTTTCAAACAATTTGATCACTTTGTTTCAATTTGAGTAGATGAACAGTGATTTTCCAAACTTCTCCCTTCTAGGGTTTAGGATTTGCTTTCCTTTTCGTGAAATGCTTCTAAATCTTTAAATGCGTTGTTTAGTGACATTCAAAGCCATAGTTATTCTTTCAAACAATTTGATCACTTTGTTTCAATTTGAGTAGTATGAACAGTGATTTTCCAAACTTCTCGCTTCTAGGTTTAGGATTTGCTTTCTCTTTTCGTGAAATGCTTCTAAATCTTTAAATGCGTTGTTCTAGTGACATTCAAAGCCATAGTTATTCTTTCAAACAATTTGATCACTTTGTTTCAATTTGAGTTATGAACAGTGATTTTCCAAACTTCTCGCTTCTAGGTTTAGGATTTGCTTTCGCTTTTAGTGAAATGCTTCTAAATCTTTAATGCGTTGTTTAGTGACATTCAAAGCCATAGTTATTCTTTCAAACAATTTGATCACTTTGTTTCAATTTGAGTTATGAACAGTGATTTTCCAAACTTCTCGCTTCTAGGGTTTAGGATTTGCTTTCGTTTTAGTGAAATGACTTCTAAATCTTTAAATGCGTTGTTCTAGTGACATTCAAAGCCATAGTTATTCTTTCAAACAATTGATCACTTTGTTTCAATTTGAGTAGATGAACAGTGATTTTCCAAACTTCTCCCTTCTAGGTTTAGGATTTGCTTTCTCTTTTCGTGAAATGCTTCTAAATCTTTAATGCGTTGTTCTAGTGACATTCAAAGCCATAGTTATTCTTTCAAAAATTTGATCACTTTGTTTCAATTTGAGTAGTATGAACAGTGATTTTCCAAACTTCTCCTTCTAAGTTTAGGATTTGCTTTCTCTTTTCGTGAAATGCTTCTAAATCTTTAAATGCGTTGTTCTAGTGACATTCAAAGCCATAGTTATTCTTTCAAACAATTTGATCACTTTGTTTCAATTTGAGTAGATGAACAGTGATTTTCCAAACTTCTCGCTTCTAGGTTTAGGATTTGCTTTCGCTTTTAGTGAAATGCTTCTAAATCTTTAATGCGTTGTTTTGTGACATTCAAAGCCATAGTTATTCTTTCAAACAATTTGATCACTTTGTTTCAATTTGAGTAGATGAACAGTGATTTTCCAAACTTCTCCTTCTAGGTTTAGGATTTGCTTTCTCTTTTCGTGAAAATGGCTTCTAAATCTTTAAATGCGTTGTTCTAGTGACATTCAAAGCCATAGTTATTCTTTCAAATAATTTGATCACTTTGTTTCAATTTGAGTAGTTGAACAGTGATTTCTCAAACTTCTCGCTTCTAAGTTTAGGATTTGCTTTCTCTTTTCGTGAAATCGCTTTAAATCTTTCAATGCGTTGTTCTAGTGACATTCAAAGCCATAGTTATTCTTTCAAACAATTTGATCACTTTGTTTCAATTTGAGTGATGAACAGTGATTTTCCAAACTTCTCGCTTCTAGGGTTTAGGATTTGCTTTCGCTTTTAGTGAAATGACTTCTAAATCTTTAAATGCGTTGTTTTGTGACATTCAAAGCCATAGTTATTCTTTCAAACAATTTGATCACTTTGTTTCAATTTGAGTAGATGAACAGTGATTTTCCAAACTTCTCGCTTCTAGGGTTTAGGATTTGCTTTCTCTTTTCGTGAAATGGCTTCTAAATCTTTAAATGCGTTGTTCTAGTGACATTCAAAGCCATAGTTATTCTTTCAAATAATTTGATCACTTTGTTTCAATTTGAGTAGTTGAACAGTGATTTCCAAACTTCTCGCTTCTAAGTTTAGGATTTGCTTTCTCTTTTCGTGAAATCGCTTCTAAATCTTTCAATGCGTTGTTCTAGTGACATTCAAAGCCATAGTTATTCTTTCAAACAATTTGATCACTTTGTTTCAATTTGAGTTGATGAACAGTGATTTCCAAACTTCTCGCTTCTAGGGTTTAGGATTTGCTTTCGCTTTTGTGAAATGCTTCTAAATCTTTAAATGCGTTGTTTAGTGACATTCAAAGCCATAGTTATTCTTTCAAACAATTTGATCACTTTGTTTCAATTTGAGTATGAACAGTGATTTCCAAACTTCTCCCTCTAGGGTTTAGGATTTGCTTTCTCTTTTCGTGAAATGGCTTCTAAATCTTTAAATGCGTTGTTCTAGTGACATTCAAAGCCATAGTTATTCTTTCAAACAATTTGATCACTTTGTTTCAATTTGAGTAGATGAACAGTGATTTTCCAAACTTCTCGCTTCTAAGTTTAGGATTTGCTTTCTCTTTTCGTGAAATGCTTCTAAATCTTTCAATGCGTTGTTCTAGTGACATTCAAAGCCATAGTTATTCTTTCAAACAATTTGATCACTTTGTTTCAATTTGAGTTATGAACAGTGATTTTCCAAACTTCTCGCTTCTAGGGTTTAGGATTTGCTTTCGCTTTTAGTGAAATGCTTCTAAATCTTTAAATGCGTTGTTTTAGTGACATTCAAAGCCATAGTTATTCTTTCAAACAATTTGATCACTTTGTTTCAATTTGAGTAGATGAACAGTGATTTTCCAAACTTCTCCTTCTAGGGTTTAGGATTTGCTTTCTCTTTTCGTGAAAATGGCTTCTAAATCTTTAAATGCGTTGTTCTAGTGACATTCAAAGCCATAGTTATTCTTTCAAAAATTTGATCACTTTGTTTCAATTTGAGTAGTATGAACAGTGATTTCCAAACTTCTCGCTTCTAAGTTTAGGATTTGCTTTCTCTTTCGTGAAATCGCTTTAAATCTTTCAATGCGTTGTTCTAGTGACATTCAAAGCCATAGTTATTCTTTCAAACAATTTGATCACTTTGTTTCAATTTGAGTTATGAACAGTGATTTTCCAAACTTCTCGCTTCTAGGGTTTAGGATTTGCTTTCCTTTTAGTGAAATGACTTCTAAATCTTTAAATGCGTTGTTTAGTGACATTCAAAGCCATAGTTATTCTTTCAAACAATTTGATCACTTTGTTTCAATTTGAGTTATGAACAGTGATTTCCAAACTTCTCGCTTCTAGGTTTAGATTTGCTTTCGTTTAGTGAAATGACTTCTAAATCTTTAAATGCGTTGTTCTAGTGACATTCAATGCCATAGTTATTCTTTCAAAAATTTGATCACTTTGTTTCAATTTGAGTAGATGAACAGTGATTTTCCAAACTTCTCCCTTCTAAGTTTAGGATTTGCTTTCTCTTTTCGTGAAATCGCTTCTAAATCTTTCAATGCGTTGTTCTAGTGACATTCAAAGCCATAGTTATTCTTTCAAACAATTTGATCACTTTGTTTCAATTTGAGTAGATGAACAGTGATTTTCAAAACTTTCCCTTCTAGGGTTTAGGATTTGCTTTCTCTTTCGTGAATATGGCTTCTAAATCTTTAAATGCGTTGTTCTAGTGACATTCAAAGCATAGTTATTCTTTCAAATAATTTGATCACTTTGTTTCAATTTGAGTAGATGAACAGTGATTTTCCAAACTTCTCCCTTCTAAGTTTAGGATTTGCTTTCTCTTTTCGTGAAATCGCTTCTAAATCTTTCAATGCGTTGTTCTTGTGACATTCAAAGCCATAGTTATTCTTTCAAACAATTTGATCACTTTGTTTCAATTTGAGTAGATGAACAGTGATTTTCAAACTTTCCTTCTAGGGTTTAGGATTTGCTTTCTCTTTTCGTGAAATAATGGCTTCTAAATCTTTAAATGCGTTGTTCTAGTGACATTCAAAGCCATAGTTATTCTTTCAAATAATTTGATCACTTTGTTTCAATTTGAGTAGTTGAATAGTATTCTCAAACTTCTCGCTTCTAAAGTTTAGGATTTGCTTTCTCTTTTCGTGAAATCGCATTTAAATCTTTCAATGCGTTGTTCTAGTGACATTCAAAGCCATACTTATTCTTTCAAACAATTTGATCACTTTGTTTCAATTTGAGTAGATGAACAGTGATTTTCCAAACTTCTCGCTTCTAGGGTTTTGGATTTGCTTTCGCTTTTAGTGAAATGACTTCTAAATCTTTAAATGCGTTGTTTTGTGACATTCAAAGCCATAGTTATTCTTTCAAACAATTTGATCACTTTGTTTCAATTTGAGTAGATGAACAGTGATTTTCCAAACTTCTCCCTACTAGGGTTTAGGATTTGCTTTCTCTTTCGTGAAATAATGGCTTCTAAATCTTTAAATGCGTTGTTCTAGTGACATTCAAAGGCATATTATTCTTTCAAATAATTTGATCACTTTGTTTCAATTTGAGTAGTTGAACAGTGATTCTCCAAACTTCTCGCTTCTAAAGTTTAGGATTTGCTTTCTCTTTTCGTGAAATCGCATTTAAATCTTTCAATGCGTTGTTCTAGTGACATTCAAAGCCATAGTTATTCTTTCAAACAATTTGATCACTTTGTTTCAATTTGAGTTGATGAACAGTGATTTTCCAAACTTCTCGCTTCTAGGGTTTAGGATTTGCTTTCGCTTTTAGTGAAATGACTTCTAAATCTTTAAATGCGTTGTTTTAGTGACATTCAAAGCCATAGTTATTCTTTCAAACAATTTGATCACTTTGTTTCAATTTGAGTAGATGAACAGTGATTTTCCAAACTTCTCCCTACTAGGGTTTAGGATTTGCTTTCTCTTTTCGTGAAATAATGGCTTCTAAATCTTTAAATGCGTTGTTCTAGTGACATTCAAAGGCATAGTTATTCTTTCAAATAATTTGATCACTTTGTTTCAATTTGAGTAGTTGAACAGTGATTCTCCAAACTTCTCGCTTCTAAAGTTTAGGATTTGCTTTCTCTTTTCGTGAAATCGCATTTAAATCTTTCAATGCGTTGTTCTAGTGACATTCAAAGCCATAGTTATTCTTTCAAACAATTTGATCACTTTGTTTCAATTTGAGTTATGAACAGTGATTTTCCAAACTTCTCGCTTCTAGGGTTTAGGATTTGCTTTCGCTTTTAGTGAAATGACTTCTAAATCTTTAAATGCGTTGTTTTAGTGACATTCAAAGCCATAGTTATTCTTTCAAACAATTTGATCACTTTGTTTCAATTTGAGTAGATGAACAGTGATTTCCAAACTTCTCCCTACTAGGGTTTAGGATTTGCTTTCTCTTTTCGTGAAATAATGGCTTCTAAATCTTTAAATGCGTTGTTCTAGTGACATTCAAAGGCATAGTTATTCTTTCAAATAATTTGATCACTTTGTTTCAATTTGAGTAGTTGAACAGTGATTCTCCAAACTTCTCGCTTCTAAAGTTTAGGATTTGCTTTCTCTTTTCGTGAAATCGCATTAAATCTTTCAATGCGTTGTTCTAGTGACATTCAAAGCCATAGTTATTCTTTCAAACAATTTGATCACTTTGTTTCAATTTGAGTTATGAACAGTGATTTTCCAAACTTCTCGCTTCTAGGTTTAGGATTTGCTTTCGCTTTTAGTGAAATGACTTCTAAATCTTTAAATGCGTTGTTTTAGTGACATTCAAAGCCATAGTTATTCTTTCAAACAATTTGATCACTTTGTTTCAATTTGAGTTTATGAACAGTGATTGTCCAAACTTCTCGCTTCTAGGGTTTAGCATTTGCTTTCGATTTTAGTGAAATACTTCTAAATCTTTAAATGCGTTGTTCTAGTGACATTCAATGCCATAGTTATTCATTCAAATAATTTGATCACTTTGTTTCAATTTGAGTAGATGAACAGTGATTTCCAAACTTCTCCCTTCTACAGTTTAGGATTTGCTTTCTCTTTTCGTGAAATCGCTTCTAAATCTTTCAATGCGTTGTTCTAGTGACATTCAAAGCCATAGTTATTCTTTCAAACAATTTGATCACTTTGTTTCAATTTGAGTAGATGAACAGTGATTTTCAAAACTTGTCCCTTCTAGGGTTTAGGATTTGCTTTCTCTTTTCGTGAAATAATGGCTTCTAAATCTTTAAATGCGTTGTTCTAGTGACATTCAAAGCATAGTTATTCTTTCAAATAATTTGATCACTTTGTTTCAATTTGAGTAGATGAACAGTGATTTTCCAAACTTCTCCTTCTAAGTTTAGGATTTGCTTTCTCTTTTCGTGAAATCGCTTCTAAATCTTTCAATGCGTTGTTCTTGTGACATTCAAAGCCATAGTTATTCTTTCAAACAATTTGATCACTTTGTTTCAATTTGAGTAGATGAACAGTGATTTTCAAAACTTTCCTTCTAGGTTTAGGATTTGCTTTCTCTTTTCGTGAAAATGGCTTCTAAATCTTTAAATGCGTTGTTCTAGTGACATTCAAAGCCATAGTTATTCTTTCAAATAATTTGATCACTTTGTTTCAATTTGAGTAGTTGAATAGTTATTCTCAAAACTTCTCGCTTCTAAGTTTAGGATTTGCTTTCTCTTTTCGTGAAATCGCTTTAAATCTTTCAATGCGTTGTTCTAGTGACATTCAAAGCCATATTATTCTTTCAAACAATTTGATCACTTTGTTTCAATTTGAGTAGATGAACAGTGATTTCCAAACTTCTCGCTTCTAGGTTTGGATTTGCTTTCGCTTTTAGTGAAATGACTTCTAAATCTTTAAATGCGTTGTTTTGTGACATTCAAAGCCATAGTTATTCTTTCAAACAATTTGATCACTTTGTTTCAATTTGAGTAGATGAACAGTGATTTTCCAAACTTCTCCTCTAGGGTTTAGGATTTGCTTTCTCTTTTCGTGAAATGGCTTCTAAATCTTTAAATGCGTTGTTCTAGTGACATTCAAAGCATATTATTCTTTCAAATAATTTGATCACTTTGTTTCAATTTGAGTAGTTGAACAGTGATTTCCAACTTCTCGCTTCTAAGTTTAGGATTTGCTTTCTCTTTTCGTGAAATGCTTTAAATCTTTCAATGCGTTGTTCTAGTGACATTCAAAGCCATAGTTATTCTTTCAAACAATTTGATCACTTTGTTTCAATTGAGTTGATGAACAGTGATTTTCCAAACTTCTCGCTTCTAGGGTTTAGGATTTGCTTTCCTTTTAGTGAAATGACTTCTAAATCTTTAATGCGTTGTTTAGTGACATTCAAAGCCATAGTTATTCTTTCAAACAATTTGATCACTTTGTTTCAATTTGAGTAGATGAACAGTGATTTTCCAAACTTCTCCTCTAGGGTTTAGGATTTGCTTTCTCTTTTCGTGAAATGGCTTCTAAATCTTTAAATGCGTTGTTCTAGTGACATTCAAAGCATAGTTATTCTTTCAAATAATTTGATCACTTTGTTTCAATTTGAGTAGTGAACAGTGATTTCCAAACTTCTCGCTTCTAAGGTTTAGGATTTGCTTTCTCTTTTCGTGAAATCGCTTTAAATCTTTCAATGCGTTGTTCTAGTGACATTCAAAGCCATAGTTATTCTTTCAAACAATTTGATCACTTTGTTTCAATTTGAGTTTATGAACAGTGATTTTCCAAACTTCTCGCTTCTAGGTTTAGGATTTGCTTTCCTTTTGTGAAATGACTTCTAAATCTTTAAATGCGTTGTTTAGTGACATTCAAAGCCATAGTTATTCTTTCAAACAATTTGATCACTTTGTTTCAATTTGAGTTTATGAACAGTGATTTCCAAACTTCTCGCTTCTAGGGTTTAGATTTGCTTTCGATTTTAGTGAAATGACTTCTAAATCTTTAAATGCGTTGTTCTAGTGACATTCAAGCCATAGTTATTCATTCAAAAATTTGATCACTTTGTTTCAATTTGAGTAGATGAACAGTGATTTTCCAAACTTCTCCTTCTAGGTTTAGGATTTGCTTTCTCTTTTCGTGAAATCGCTTCTAAATCTTTAATGCGTTGTTCTAGTGACATTCAAAGCCATAGTTATTCTTTCAAACAATTTGATCACTTTGTTTCAATTTGAGTAGATGAACAGTGATTTTCAAACTTTCCCTTCTAGGTTTAGGATTTGCTTTCTCTTTTCGTGAAAATGCTTCTAAATCTTTAATGCGTTGTTCTAGTGACATTCAAAGCATAGTTATTCTTTCAAATAATTTGATCACTTTGTTTCAATTTGAGTAGATGAACAGTGATTTTCCAAACTTCTCCCTTCTAAGTTTAGGATTTGCTTTCTCTTTTCGTGAAATCGCTTCTAAATCTTTCAATGCGTTGTTCTTGTGACATTCAAAGCCATAGTTATTCTTTCAAACAATTTGATCACTTTGTTTCAATTTGAGTAGATGAACAGTGATTTTCAAACTTTCCATTCTAGGGTTTAGGATTTGCTTTCTCTTTTCGTGAAATAATGGCTTCTAAATCTTTAAATGCGTTGTTCTAGTGACATTCAAAGCCATAGTTATTCTTTCAAATAATTTGATCACTTTGTTTCAATTTGAGTAGTTGAATAGTTATTCTCAAAACTTCTCGCTTCTAAAGTTTAGGATTTGCTTTCTCTTTTCGTGAAATCGCATTTAAATCTTTCAATGCGTTGTTCTAGTGACATTCAAAGCCATACTTATTCTTTCAAACAATTTGATCACTTTGTTTCAATTTGAGTAGATGAACAGTGATTTTCCAAACTTCTCGCTTCTAGGGTTTGGATTTGCTTTCGCTTTTAGTGAAATGACTTCTAAATCTTTAAATGCGTTGTTTTTGTGACATTCAAAGCCATAGTTATTCTTTCAAACAATTTGATCACTTTGTTTCAATTTGAGTAGATGAACAGTGATTTTCCAAACTTCTCCCTACTAGGGTTTAGGATTTGCTTTCTCTTTTCGTGAAATAATGGCTTCTAAATCTTTAAATGCGTTGTTCTAGTGACATTCAAAGCATATTATTCTTTCAAATAATTTGATCACTTTGTTTCAATTTGAGTAGTTGAACAGTGATTCTCCAAACTTCTCGCTTCTAAGTTTAGGATTTGCTTTCTCTTTTCGTGAAATCGCATTTAAATCTTTCAATGCGTTGTTCTAGTGACATTCAAAGCCATAGTTATTCTTTCAAACAATTTGATCACTTTGTTTCAATTTGAGTTGATGAACAGTGATTTTCCAAACTTCTCGCTTCTAGGTTTAGGATTTGCTTTCGCTTTTAGTGAAATGACTTCTAAATCTTTAAATGCGTTGTTTAGTGACATTCAAAGCCATAGTTATTCTTTCAAACAATTTGATCACTTTGTTTCAATTTGAGTAGATGAACAGTGATTTTCCAAACTTCTCCCTACTAGGGTTTAGGATTTGCTTTCTCTTTTCGTGAAATAATGGCTTCTAAATCTTTAAATGCGTTGTTCTAGTGACATTCAAAGCATAGTTATTCTTTCAAATAATTTGATCACTTTGTTTCAATTTGAGTAGTTGAACAGTGATTCTCCAAACTTCTCGCTTCTAAAGTTTAGGATTTGCTTTCTCTTTTCGTGAAATCGCATTTAAATCTTTCAATGCGTTGTTCTAGTGACATTCAAAGCCATAGTTATTCTTTCAAACAATTTGATCACTTTGTTTCAATTTGAGTTATGAACAGTGATTTTCCAAACTTCTCGCTTCTAGGTTTAGGATTTGCTTTCGCTTTAGTGAAATGACTTCTAAATCTTTAAATGCGTTGTTTAGTGACATTCAAAGCCATAGTTATTCTTTCAAACAATTTGATCACTTTGTTTCAATTTGAGTTTATGAACAGTGATTGTCCAAACTTCTCGCTTCTAGGGTTTAGCATTTGCTTTCGATTTTAGTGAAATGACTTCTAAATCTTTAAATGCGTTGTTCTAGTGACATTCAATGCCATAGTTATTCATTCAAATAATTTGATCACTTTGTTTCAATTTGAGTAGATGAACAGTGATTTTCCAAACTTCTCCCTTCTACAGTTTAGGATTTGCTTTCTCTTTTCGTGAAATCGCTTCTAAATCTTTCAATGCGTTGTTCTAGTGACATTCAAAGCCATAGTTATTCTTTCAAACAATTTGATCACTTTGTTTCAATTTGAGTAGATGAACAGTGATTTTCAAAACTTGTCCCTTCTAGGGTTTAGGATTTGCTTTCTCTTTTCGTGAAATAATGGCTTCTAAATCTTTAAATGCGTTGTTCTAGTGACATTCAAAGGCATAGTTATTCTTTCAAATAATTTGATCACTTTGTTTCAATTTGAGTAGATGAACAGTGATTTTCCAAACTTCTCCCTTCTAAAGTTTAGGATTTGCTTTCTCTTTTCGTGAAATCGCTTCTAAATCTTTCAATGCGTTGTTCTTGTGACATTCAAAGCCATAGTTATTCTTTCAAACAATTTGATCACTTTGTTTCAATTTGAGTAGATGAACAGTGATTTTCAAAACTTTTCCATTCTAGGGTTTAGGATTTGCTTTCTCTTTTCGTGAAATAATGGCTTCTAAATCTTTAAATGCGTTGTTCTAGTGACATTCAAAGCCATAGTTATTCTTTCAAATAATTTGATCACTTTGTTTCAATTTGAGTAGTTGAATAGTTATTCTCAAAACTTCTCGCTTCTAAAGTTTAGGATTTGCTTTCTCTTTTCGTGAAATCGCATTTAAATCTTTCAATGCGTTGTTCTAGTGACATTCAAAGCCATACTTATTCTTTCAAACAATTTGATCACTTTGTTTCAATTTGAGTAGATGAACAGTGATTTTCCAAACTTCTCGCTTCTAGGGTTTTGGATTTGCTTTCGCTTTTAGTGAAATGACTTCTAAATCTTTAAATGCGTTGTTTTTGTGACATTCAAAGCCATAGTTATTCTTTCAAACAATTTGATCACTTTGTTTCAATTTGAGTAGATGAACAGTGATTTTCCAAACTTCTCCCTACTAGGGTTTAGGATTTGCTTTCTCTTTTCGTGAAATAATGGCTTCTAAATCTTTAAATGCGTTGTTCTAGTGACATTCAAAGGCATATTTATTCTTTCAAATAATTTGATCACTTTGTTTCAATTTGAGTAGTTGAACAGTGATTCTCCAAACTTCTCGCTTCTAAAGTTTAGGATTTGCTTTCTCTTTTCGTGAAATCGCATTTAAATCTTTCAATGCGTTGTTCTAGTGACATTCAAAGCCATAGTTATTCTTTCAAACAATTTGATCACTTTGTTTCAATTTGAGTTGATGAACAGTGATTTTCCAAACTTCTCGCTTCTAGGGTTTGGATTTGCTTTCGCTTTTAGTGAAATGACTTCTAAATCTTTAAATGCGTTGTTTTTGTGACATTCAAAGCCATAGTTATTCTTTCAAACAATTTGATCACTTTGTTTCAATTTGAGTAGATGAACAGTGATTTTCCAAACTTCTCCCTACTAGGGTTTAGGATTTGCTTTCTCTTTTCGTGAAATAATGGCTTCTAAATCTTTAAATGCGTTGTTCTAGTGACATTCAAAGGCATATTTATTCTTTCAAATAATTTGATCACTTTGTTTCAATTTGAGTAGTTGAACAGTGATTCTCCAAACTTCTCGCTTCTAAAGTTTAGGATTTGCTTTCTCTTTTCGTGAAATCGCATTTAAATCTTTCAATGCGTTGTTCTAGTGACATTCAAAGCCATAGTTATTCTTTCAAACAATTTGATCACTTTGTTTCAATTTGAGTTGATGAACAGTGATTTTCCAAACTTCTCGCTTCTAGGGTTTAGGATTTGCTTTCGCTTTTAGTGAAATGACTTCTAAATCTTTAAATGCGTTGTTTTAGTGACATTCAAAGCCATAGTTATTCTTTCAAACAATTTGATCACTTTGTTTCAATTTGAGTAGATGAACAGTGATTTCCAAACTTCTCCCTACTAGGGTTTAGGATTTGCTTTCTCTTTTCGTGAAATAATGGCTTCTAAATCTTTAAATGCGTTGTTCTAGTGACATTCAAAGGCATAGTTATTCTTTCAAATAATTTGATCACTTTGTTTCAATTTGAGTAGTTGAACAGTGATTCTCCAAACTTCTCGCTTCTAAGTTTAGGATTTGCTTTCTCTTTTCGTGAAATCGCATTTAAATCTTTCAATGCGTTGTTCTAGTGACATTCAAAGCCATAGTTATTCTTTCAAACAATTTGATCACTTTGTTTCAATTTGAGTTTATGAACAGTGATTTTCCAAACTTCTCGCTTCTAGGGTTTAGGATTTGCTTTCGCTTTTAGTGAAATGACTTCTAAATCTTTAAATGCGTTGTTTTAGTGACATTCAAAGCCATAGTTATTCTTTCAAACAATTTGATCACTTTGTTTCAATTTGAGTTTATGAACAGTGATTGTCCAAACTTCTCGCTTCTAGGGTTTAGCATTTGCTTTCGATTTTAGTGAAATGACTTCTAAATCTTTAAATGCGTTGTTCTAGTGACATTCAATGCCATAGTTATTCATTCAAATAATTTGATCACTTTGTTTCAATTTGAGTAGATGAACAGTGATTTTCCAAACTTCTCCCTTCTACAGTTTAGGATTTGCTTTCTCTTTTCGTGAAATCGCTTCTAAATCTTTCAATGCGTTGTTCTAGTGACATTCAAAGCCATAGTTATTCTTTCAAACAATTTGATCACTTTGTTTCAATTTGAGTAGATGAACAGTGATTTCAAAACTTGTCCCTTCTAGGGTTTAGGATTTGCTTTCTCTTTTCGTGAAATAATGGCTTCTAAATCTTTAAATGCGTTGTTCTAGTGACATTCAAAGGCATAGTTATTCTTTCAAATAATTTGATCACTTTGTTTCAATTTGAGTAGTTGAATAGTTATTCTCAAAACTTCTCGCTTCTAAAGTTTAGGATTTGCTTTCTCTCTTCGTGAAATCGCATTTAAATCTTTCAATGCGTTGTTCTGGTGACATTCAAAGCCATAGTTATTCTTTCAAACAATTTGATCACTTTGTTTCAATTTGAGTTTATGAACAGTGATTTTCCAAACTTCTCGCTTCTAGGGTTTAGGATTTGCTTTCGCTTTTAGTGACATTCAAAGCCATAGTTATTCTTTTGATGTCGCTTTTATCGAGCGACCAATTTAACCCTGAAATGTCATTAGTAGTATAAAGTAAATAGGGATCGTTCTATTCCGGGGATTGAGGGTACACCTGTCATTGTCAAACAATTAAACAATTAAAATTAAAACAAAGTATAATATTTACAAAATATAGACATATTTACGAAAAAGGGGGAGTTTTTGGTTTTTGGTTTTAATTTCCGAAAATAAAATCTAAGTTACCTAAATAATTAAAATGCAAAAACATAAAAATACAAATGGAATGCAAGAACAAAGATCAAAGTCGAAACTCATGATTAAAATTAATTCAAGTTCATCATTGTTCATCATAGTCATGCAAGAGGAGTTGATCATGTGAAACGTTCAAAAGCAAACAATTTCCCATATTTTACTTTCAATGCTAATTAACCTAAGTGAAAGCACCTAGATTAATTCTATCAAACATGCAATCAAGCCCTAGAAAGCTAGTCAATCATGTCATGTTTAACGCAATAAACACCTAGAAAGGCTATCAACTCAAATGTGCAACTTAGTATGAAAAAGTCCACCTAATTGCAATCTTCTTTGATTAAATTCGGTTTTTGTACAAAACCTTTACTACTTATCGATTCAAGAACACAAAACCAAAAAGTTGATTCATGTTCTCAAATTCGTAGCAACATTCATATAAAAACCCTAAATGTTTCGAACCATTCAAGATAAACATACAAAAGATTTCTATCATGCAAATTTAATCAAACACTCACACAAAAGCAACCATAAATCGCAATATATGAATCTGAAAATTAACAATTCATCATAAAATTTCAGAAAACAATACTTGTTCATACATATGTGTCAACTAAGGCAAAACCAACGAAAATACAAAGCAAAGGTACAAGGAGAATCGGATTACACCGTGATGAAGATGAGATGAATGAAGTGATGATGTGGTCTCTTGAATTTCGAAAGCAATCTTCAAGGTGGAGGGTGGATGGTGTGCACGGCTTGTCTTCTTCTCCCTTGGCCTTGCTTGCACTTCGTGGTTGCCCTAGAGGATGGAGAAGAACACGGCTAGTCTAAAGAGTTTTCTGAATTATTTTCTCAAAGTGTAAACGTAAAGAATGGAACTTCGGAACCCTTGACGTTGAGAAAGTGTAGGAATATATAGGGGACGGCCCATAGGTGTCCAAGCCGTCCAAAACCCTAGAGATGTTCACGGCATGTGCTTGATTCCTCCACATAATTTCCTCCAATGAATTCTTGCCACATAAGCCCTATGAGGTGGTGCAACCAATCACAAAATTCCAATATCAATTCCCTAAATAATTCTTGCCGAAATATGTAGATAATTTCTGATTTTATACACCAATTTCGGCAACAATATATTTAGAGAATAAAAGGGGGATGAACCTAGACTCCTTTGAGAGCTTTTTGTGTTCAACACATATTCTCTTTCCTTTAAAAGCTCCCTAAGAAATCTCCACGAAATCTCTTTATTTTTCTGATTTTTCCTCACGGCAAAAACCCTAATTTCTCTCTTCATTATCTCTTGCCGAATTCCCTAGGGTTTGCACGGCATCCCCTTGTTTTCCTCTTGGCTTGGACGGCTAGGTCTTCTAGGGTTTTATCTCTTGATTTATTTCCATAAAAATAACCCTAGAAAATCTCCATAGAAAATCTTCTTTATTTTCTGATTTTTGGACGCCTCTTCCTTGTTTCTCTCATGCAATTTCACGGCAAACATATCTTTAGGGCTAGGGTTTGCGTCACAAACCCTAGTGTCATGGGCTTTGATGGGCCATTATCCAATTTGCCGAAAATCCAAAGAGTTCTTGGGCCTCGTTGCTTCATCTTCAAGCCTTCTCATTTTCCAACGCAAAACACATTATTTTTCCATTTCTTTTTCATGGTTGCGTTGGAAACTTGCTAGGGAAGCCTTCCTCCATTTCGTAGGATTTCCTGGTTGGACTAGGAAAGCTTGTTTCTTCATTTCTGCTCAAATGTGTGGGCCATTTTCTCTCATGTTCGTTCGTCTTGATGTTCGCAAGCTCCTCTTCCCATTCGTGCGTTCATTTCCACTTTCTAGCTCGGATGTCCTGAAAATAGAAACTATACTTAAAATAGAAACTTTCTAAAAAATGAAAATAGAAACTTACTAAAAATGAAAAATAGAAACTTTCCAGAAATGAGAAATGAAAAATGAGAAATGAGAAATGAGAAATGAAAAATGAAGACAAAAATGGAAACTTTCTACAATAAGGAACTTTCCCAATCAAAGAATGGAAACTTTCCCAAACAGGGATTTTTCAAGGAAATGGCGCAGAAAAGTGTAGGGAAATGCAGTTAAAACGTCGCATTAAAATGCTCCTATCAAATTCCCCCACACTTAGCTTTTGCTAGTCCCTTAGCAAAATCAAACTAAGACACACACTAAGACTCAACGAAAATTTAAAGACTTGACAAAAACAATGACTCTATTGCCCTTCAACTATTTGTCTCAGCAATCTCTTACTTTCATAACACCAAGATTAGCACTTAACCAAAATTCAATGTTAGGCATTCAAGAGTTAATTAAAACACATAACTTACATATACACAAGTAGGACTTGGTTGAAACAATGGTGATGGTTTCTGTTAAGCATGTTTCAAACAAGTATGATTCAACTCCTCACAAGTTATATCCACTCTTTCTTCTCTCAGATCATGGCAATGCTTAAAAGCTTATACACTCAAGTATATGTGAAAGATAGCAAGTATATCACATAATTCAAGAAACGAAAGCACATGTATAATTTTCTTTAAAGATCTCATGAAGGATACCAACTACTTGCACAGATGGACCCAAGCCATAGGTTCAACTCTTGTAACTCATCTCCACATCAAGGGCTGTCCCATCTTAAGGATCAAGAAGGTCTTCTTAAAGGTTGTAATGGGGCCAAGGCTCAAGGTTTTAAGAAATGAAGGGTAAGGATTTATCAAAGTGTCCTAAAAACCTAGCAGAGCACATGTAAATGTAGAGACCACAAGAAATCCACCAATGCATTGCAAAAACGTCACTTCCCCTAGAGGTAACATAAAAGGGGCCTAGTGTCTTCATGTTGGGCCCAATCTTCATTGTAAACTTCCCCTGAACTATAGTGAATGGACAAAGGTCAAATTTTTCTTTAATAGGCCTTCATTTCAAAGTAAACTCCAAAATCACTAAGTATGGGGGACTAAAATCCATAAATATTTCTTTCTTTTCTTTTCTAGCCGTACATTTTTTCTTTTCTTTTCATTTTTCACGGCTTTCACATATTTTTTTCTTTATGGACAAGTCTACCCCCACACTTGAACTTTAACCTCTTCTCAATTTCCATCCTTAGCACCAAACCCATGTAGTATGTCTCAAAAGATAGCTCCACTAAGTTCTTAGAACAAAGGGTAGGGTTGTTACTATACTAAGCTTCATGGTTAAGGATTTTAGGGTGATGAACGAAAAGGCTTAATGTAGGCTCAAAGGGGCTTATCTAGGGGGGTCCCACGACGGGCACAAATGGGGACACAAGTTTATATGGCAATGGTGGTAATTCCTAGGATGCCTCTATCCCTTCCAGAATCAGGGCCATGTATTGACAAACGTCTCAACAAGCACAAGAGTGAATTCTAGCATTCTCTAGTCCATCAAACTTAATCTATGGCAAGCAGTCAATCAAATGAAAGAATAATGAGATCATCAAAACATCGCCAAGAAATTAAGAATATATATTTCATTTTTACTCCAAGAAAAAAAGGACATGGCTCAAATATCTCACATGGGTTTTTATGAATCAAAACTCATCTTAACATGCTCATATTCTGTACCAAAGTCACGAAATCCATATCCACTACAAGGCACACATTTTTCATATATCTCAATTAACCAAAGAATACCATTTTAAAGTCATCTCAATTTTGTGATCCTCTTTTAATCATGATTTCAGAGATATAGAATCATCCTAGACAGTTGAAAGGGCATCCTAAGACTCAAAACAAAAACAAAAGCAACGAAAATTTTTAAATTTTTGACATTTTTCAATTTTTTTTTTTTTTTTTTTTTTTGTATTTTTCAATATATATGACTCAAAACAAAAGTGTAAATCCCTTCCCCCACACTTAAATATTGCATTGTCCTCAATGTAATCAAGAATAAGCATGCAATGAAACACTTAAGCATATAAGGATGGAGTTTACGAAAATAATACTAAATTCAAAAAGCAAAAACGAAAAATAGAAAATAAGGATAAAGAAAGCAAATCTGATTTGCATGGGTTGCCTCCCAAGTAGCGCTTGGTTTTAACGTCTTCTCAGCCTAGACGTGGTTTCCTCTTCTCCTCAGTTGGTGGAACCTTCAAAGCCTCCCTTTGGGTTTGGAATTGTGTTGCTCGGAAGCTTACCACTCTCATGAAACTTGGTCATGAAGTCCACCACTTGTCCCATTTGCTTCTTGAGCTCTGCAATGTCCTTGGCATTGGTCTGTTGTCCTTGAAGCAAAGTCTGTGTGGCACTAGTCAATGCCTGCGTGGAATTAGTCAAGGCCTCTATCGTCTTATCATAGTGAGAATTGGAATTCCCTATGTTGTGTTGAGGAGGCATGTAAGGTCTTTGATAGGGAGGTCCTTGAGGACGTTGGAAACTGCCACCAAGAGGGTTCTGAACATTTTCATTGTTGGTCCATTTGAAGTTGGGGTGGTCCCTCCATCCAGGGTTATAGGTATTCGAATATGGATCATACCTTGGACGTGGGGGACCCCCTTGGTTCCCTTGATAGCCTCCTATAGCATTCACAGACTCCCAACCACCATTCTCACTCAGTTGAGGACATTGATCCGTAGGATGTCCTTGAGTAAAGCATACCCCACAAGCAGAGGGTCCTCCATGGCCTTGAGTAGTCGCCACCTTGTTCACAAGAAGGGTGAGTTTGCTCAATTGATCCGCAATGGCAGGACTAGTGCTCACCTCATTTACCCTACGAGTGGGTTGTCTCACACCCTCATACTGTTGGGAGTTTAGGGCACGATTAGCTATAAGTTCCTTCCCAACCGCAGGTGACTTATCCACAAAAGCTCCACCAGCTGCAGCATCCAACATTTGCCTTTCCAAGGGTAAGAGTCCTTCGTAGAAACATGTAAGTAGGGTCTCATCCTTCATTTGATGTTGAGGACATTGTGCAAGTAGGGAGTTGAACCTCTCGTAGTAGGCAGCATAGGACTCATCATGGGCTTGCTCTATTCCACTAAGCTTCTTTCTAAGTGTGATGACCTTAGAAGCTGGGAAGTATTTTTCCAAGAAGGCCTTTCGCATTGTCTCCCATGAGGTGATACGTCCTGCAGGAAGCTCATATAGCCAATCTTTGGCTCTGTCAGCTAAGGAGAATGGAAATGCTCTCATCTTCAGAAGATTCTCATCTGCCCCTTGTGGTTGCATGTTTGCACAAACAGATTGAAATTCTCGAACATGCTTGTTAGCATCCTCCATATTAAGTCCATGGAAGATAGGGAGCTTGTGCAACAAACCACTCTTTAGCTCAAACTCTGCTTGTCTTCCAGCTGCAGGGGGAGGGTAAACTATGCCTGTAGGGGGTCCTCCTTCAACAGTTGCGGTGGAGAGTTCCCTAATAGATGCCATTCTCTCTTCCCTGACTTCTTCAGGTGGTGGTGAAGGTGGTGGTGTAGAGTTGGACGAAATCACAGGTGAAGGTGAACGTGAAGGAGGAGATGGACTTGGTGTAGGTGATGTAGACTCCTCAGAAAAGTAAGTCCGCTTCCCTTGCTCGTTAAATGTGTACTCTTTGTATGTTGAAGGGGAAGGGCTTGTGTGCTCAAGAAGTGAAGGACCCTTCAAGCGAGCGAGCCTTGCTTCGATTTCCTTTAGTGTAGAGGATCTAAAAGGCTCGGTCATTCATAGGAATCCTGAATATCATCAAAATTCAAAGAAGTTAGCAAAGTATAAAGTGAGCTAATTACAAATTAGTGATTGATACATCAACCTTACTATTCATGAGTCACTATTCACAAGTTACTATTCACGACTTTACTATTTATGATTTATACAAGTATAAAGAGAAGTATAAATTACAAACTATCCACAATCTTTTCACAAATAAACCACGTAAGAAGTTTATGCAAGTATAAAATGTACAAAACAACACAATTTACAAGTGGAGGTTATGTTCAAGTATCTTATTATCTTTACAAAATAAAGTTAATATCTCAATTGATTACAAGTTGTAAGTCGAGCCCAATAGAAACCACTACTATTGGTGAGATACGATCTAGGGATAGTCGCCTAGACATAAGTCACTTTCCTTTGTTTCAGAAGGCTAGATGGCCAGATTAAGAGGTAAGTGAGAGGGAGGACTCATTTTGGTGACACTACGGAGGCTACTCCCTCATTGAGGTTTAGGCCCCTATTGGCTACTCCCACATTGTGGTTTACGCACGGTCTATAGTATCTCTGAGATCCAATTTGAACCCATCACCCAGGGTCTCAACCTAAGACACCACCTATATGCCCCTTACTCAGCTTGGAAAGGACTCATGTGTTAGACAGTTCTCCAAATGCTAATAAAAGCCGCCCTCAACCTCATAAGACCTTAGAAAGGCACTAATGAAGGGTTAAGGCCAATATTAACAAAAGGGCCCTTATCTACTCATACGATTTTACACACTTATAACAATCAAGAAGTTAACAATATTTATAATTAATTCTTTACATTTCCTTTGTTTAACAAGATTAGACACCATTTACACAAAACTTTCACACAAACAAACAAAACGTCACTATTCACATCTAATTATCTTCTTTTTTTTTTTTTTTTTTTTTTTTTTTTTCACGAAATTAAGTAAAATTACTTCTATTCTTTCCTTTTCTTTACAATTATTTTCAACACTTAGGTACGGGAACAGGGAGTCTCGATGTGCAATGGGGCTGAAACAGCTACCCTTTTCAAGACTATGTTTAATCCAATATACCTTAGGTGCATCACAACATTTTCTTTTGTTATAAATACCATTGATTTCGAATTAAATTCCAAGCGGTAAATCAAGTGGACGTGCGGCCCAAGTATAATCGTCAAGACACTAAGTCTCTCCTACATCCTTTGGGCAACCTTACTGAAATGGCCAGGTAGGGGAGGGCGAACACAAGAGGTAGGATCCATTTTGGCATGAGCTACTCCCACATTGTGGTTTAGGCCCATTTGCATGCACTTCTGAATCCAAGAACCCGTTATGAACGTTGTCCCCTTTCCTAGACACCATCCCACATAGGCTATACTTACTTGGATGAAAAAGGTCCTAAGTGTGAAGACAGTTCAATGAATGTTAATAAAGGCCGCCCTCAACCTTAAGGGACCTGGACTAGGTACCAATAAGGGGTTTAGGCCAATATTAATAAACACGACTTCACCTATTCCATCTTTAATTTACAACCTACAATTAAAATTCGTATTCAACAATATAAATAACAACCTAAGTAATTAATTAACTAAATTTCGACAATTACAAAATAAACAAGTAAATTTTTTTTTTTTTTTTTTTTTTTTTTTCGGTCACAATATACAAAACAAATATTCACAATATGGCAAATGATTTTTCAATCCCCGGCAACGGCGCCAAAAATTGATGTCGCTTTTATCGAGCGACCAATTTAACCCTGAAATGTCATTAGTAGTATAAAGTAAATAGGGATCGTTCTATTCCGGGGATTGAGGGTACACCTGTCATTGTCAAACAATTAAACAATTAAAATTAAAACAAAGTATAATATTTACAAAATATAGACATATTTACGAAAAAGGGGGAGTTTTTGGTTTTTGGTTTTAATTTCCGAAAATAAAATCTAAGTTACCTAAATAATTAAAATGCAAAAACATAAAATACAAATGGAATGCAAGAACAAAGATCAAAGTCGAAACTCATGATTAAAATTAATTCAAGTTCATCATTGTTCATCATAGTCATGCAAGAGGAGTTGATCATGTGAAACGTTCAAAAGCAAACAATTTCCCATATTTTACTTTCAATGCTAATTAACCTAAGTGAAAGCACCTAGATTAATTCTATCAAACATGCAATCAAGCCCTAGAAAGCTAGTCAATCATGTCATGTTTAACGCAATAAACACCTAGAAAGGCTATCAACTCAAATGTGCAACTTAGTATGAAAAAGTCCACCTAATTGCAATCTTCTTTGATTAAATTCGGTTTTTGTACAAAACCTTTACTACTTATCGATTCAAGAACACAAAACCAAAAAGTTGATTCATGTTCTCAAATTCGTAGCAACATTCATATAAAAACCCTAAATGTTTCGAACCATTCAAGATAAACATACAAAAGATTTCTATCATGCAAATTTAATCAAACACTCACACAAAAGCAACCATAAATCGCAATATATGAATCTGAAAATTAACAATTCATCATAAAATTTCAGAAAACAATACTTGTTCATACATATGTGTCAACTAAGGCAAAACCAACGAAAATACAAAGCAAAGGTACAAGGAGAATCGGATTACACCGTGATGAAGATGAGATGAATGAAGTGATGATGTGGTCTCTTGAATTTCGAAAGCAATCTTCAAGGTGGAGGGTGGATGGTGTGCACGGCTTGTCTTCTTCTCCCTTGGCCTTGCTTGCACTTCGTGGTTGCCCTAGAGGATGGAGAAGAACACGGCTAGTCTAAAGAGTTTTCTGAATTATTTTCTCAAAGTGTAAACGTAAAGAATGGAACTTCGGAACCCTTGACGTTGAGAAAGTGTAGGAATATATAGGGGACGGCCCATAGGTGTCCAAGCCGTCCAAAACCCTAGAGATGTTCACGGCATGTGCTTGATTCCTCCACATAATTTCCTCCAATGAATTCTTGCCACATAAGCCCTATGAGGTGGTGCAACCAATCACAAAATTCCAATATCAATTCCCTAAATAATTCTTGCCGAAATATGTAGATAATTTCTGATTTTATACACCAATTTCGGCAACAATATATTTAGAGAATAAAAGGGGGATGAACCTAGACTCCTTTGAGAGCTTTTTGTGTTCAACACATATTCTCTTTCCTTTAAAAGCTCCCTAAGAAATCTCCACGAAATCTCTTTATTTTTCTGATTTTTCCTCACGGCAAAAACCCTAATTTCTCTCTTCATTATCTCTTGCCGAATTCCCTAGGGTTTGCACGGCATCCCCTTGTTTTCCTCTTGGCTTGGACGGCTAGGTCTTCTAGGGTTTTATCTCTTGATTTATTTCCATAAAAATAACCCTAGAAAATCTCCATAGAAAATCTTCTTTATTTTCTGATTTTGGACGCCTCTTCCTTGTTTCTCTCATGCAATTTCACGGCAAACATATCTTTAGGGCTAGGGTTTGCGTCACAAACCCTAGTGTCATGGGCTTTGATGGGCCATTATCCAATTTGCCGAAAATCCAAAGAGTTCTTGGGCCTCGTTGCTTCATCTTCAAGCCTTCTCATTTTCCAACGCAAAACACATTATTTTTCCATTTCTTTTTCATGGTTGCGTTGGAAACTTGCTAGGGAAGCCTTCCTCCATTTCGTAGGATTTCCTGGTTGGACTAGGAAAGCTTGTTTCTTCATTTCTGCTCAAATGTGTGGGCCATTTTCTCTCATGTTCGTTCGTCTTGATGTTCGCAAGCTCCTCTTCCCATTCGTGCGTTCATTTCCACTTTCTAGCTCGGATGTCCTGAAAATAGAAACTATACTTAAAATAGAAACTTTCTAAAAAATGAAAATAGAAACTTACTAAAAATGAAAAATAGAAACTTTCCAGAAATGAGAAATGAAAAATGAGAAATGAGAAATGAGAAATGAAAAATGAAGACAAAAATGGAAACTTTCTACAATAAGGAACTTTCCCAATCAAAGAATGGAAACTTTCCCAAACAGGGATTTTTCAAGGAAATGGCGCAGAAAAGTGTAGGGAAATGCAGTTAAAATGTCGCATTAAAATGCTCCTATCATCTTTCAAACAATTTGATCACTTTGTTTCAATTTGAGTAGATGAACAGTGATTTTCCAAACTTCTCCCTACTAGGGTTTAGGATTTGCTTTCTCTTTTCGTGAAATAATGGCTTCTAAATCTTTAAATGCGTTGTTCTAGTGACATTCAAAGGCATAGTTATTCTTTCAAATAATTTGATCACTTTGTTTCAATTTGAGTAGTTGAACAGTGATTCTCCAAACTTCTCGCTTCTAAAGTTTAGGATTTGCTTTCTCTTTTCGTGAAATCGCATTTAAATCTTTCAATGCGTTGTTCTAGTGACATTCAAAGCCATAGTTATTCTTTCAAACAATTTGATCACTTTGTTTCAATTTGAGTTGATGAACAGTGATTTTCCAAACTTCTCGCTTCTAGGGTTTAGGATTTGCTTTCGCTTTTAGTGAAATGACTTCTAAATCTTTAAATGCGTTGTTTTAGTGACATTCAAAGCCATAGTTATTCTTTCAAACAATTTGATCACTTTGTTTCAATTTGAGTAGATGAACAGTGATTTTCCAAACTTCTCCCTACTAGGGTTTAGGATTTGCTTTCTCTTTTCGTGAAATAATGGCTTCTAAATCTTTAAATGCATTGTTCTAGTGACATTCAAAGGCATAGTTATTCTTTCAAATAATTTGATCACTTTGTTTCAATTTGAGTAGTTGAACAGTGATTCTCCAAACTTCTCGCTTCTAAAGTTTAGGATTTGCTTTCTCTTTTCGTGAAATCGCATTTAAATCTTTCAATGCGTTGTTCTAGTGACATTCAAAGCCATAGTTATTCTTTCAAATAATTTGATCACTTTGTTTCAATTTGAGTAGTTGAATAGTTATTCTCAAAACTTCTCGCTTCTAAAGTTTAGGATTTGCTTTCTCTTTTCGTGAAATCGCATTTAAATCTTTCAATGCGTTGTTCTAGTGACATTCAAAGCCATAGTTATTCTTTCAAACAATTTGATCACTTTGTTTCAATTTGAGTTTATGAACAGTGATTTTCCAAACTTCTCGCTTCTAGGGTTTAGGATTTGCTTTCGCTTTTAGTGAAATGACTTCTAAATCTTTAAATGCGTTGTTTTAGTGACATTCAAAGCCATAGTTATTCTTTCAAACAATTTGATCACTTTGTTTCAATTTGAGTTTATGAACAGTGATTGTCCAAACTTCTCGCTTCTAGGGTTTAGCATTTGCTTTCGATTTTAGTGAAATGACTTCTAAATCTTTAAATGCGTTGTTCTAGTGACATTCAATGCCATAGTTATTCATTCAAATAATTTGATCACTTTGTTTCAATTTGAGTAGATGAACAGGGATTTTCCAAACTTCTCCCTTCTAAAGTTTAGGATTTGCTTTCTCTTTTCGTGAAATCGCTTCTAAATCTTTCAATGCGTTGTTCTAGTGACATTCAAAGCCATAGTTATTCTTTCAAACAATTTGATCACTTTGTTTCAATTTGAGTAGATGAACAGTGATTTTCAAAACTTGTCCCTTCTAGGGTTTAGGATTTGCTTTCTCTTTTCGTGAAATAATGGCTTCTAAATCTTTAAATGCGTTGTTCTAGTGACATTCAAAGGCATAGTTATTCTTTCAAATAATTTGATCACTTTGTTTCAATTTGAGTAGTTGAATAGTTATTCTCAAAACTTCTCGCTTCTAAAGTTTAGGATTTGCTTTCTCTTTTCGTGAAATCGCATTTAAATCTTTCAATGCGTTGTTCTGGTGACATTCAAAGCCATAGTTATTCTTTCAAACAATTTGATCACTTTGTTTCAATTTGAGTAGATGAACAGTGATTTTCCAAACTTCTCGCTTCTAGGGTTTTGGATTTGCTTTCGCTTTTAGTGAAATGACTTCTAAATCTTTAAATGCGTTGTTTTAGTGACATTCAAAGCCATAGTTATTCTTTCAAACAATTTGATCACTTTGTTTCAATTTGAGTAGATGAACAGTGATTTTCCAAACTTCTCCCTACTAGGGTTTAGGATTTGCTTTCTCTTTTCGTGAAATAATGGCTTCTAAATCTTTAAATGCGTTGTTCTAGTGACATTCAAAGGCATAGTTATTCTTTCAAATAATTTTATCACTTTGTTTCAATTTGAGTAGTTGAACAGTGATTCTCCAAACTTCTGGCTTCTAAAGTTTAGGATTTGCTTTCTCTTTTCGTGAAATCGCATTTAAATCTTTCAATGCGTTGTTCTAGTGACATTCAAAGCCATAGTTATTCTTTCAAACAATTTGATCACTTTGTTTCAATTTGAGTTTATGAACAGTGATTTTCCAAACTTCTCGCTTCTAGGGTTTTGGATTTGCTTTCGCTTTTAGTGAAATGACTTCTAAATCTTTAAATGCGTTGTTTTTGTGACATTCAAAGCCATAGTTATTCTTTCAAACAATTTGATCACTTTGTTTCAATTTGAGTAGATGAACAGTGATTTTCCAAACTTCTCCCTACTAGGGTTTAGGATTTGCTTTCTCTTTTCGTGAAATAATGGCTTCTAAATCTTTAAATGCGTTGTTCTAGTGACATTCAAAGGCATAGTTATTCTTTCAAATAATTTGATCACTTTGTTTCAATTTGAGTAGTTGAACAGTGATTCTCCAAACTTCTCGCTTCTAAAGTTTAGGATTTGCTTTCTCTTTTCGTGAAATCGCATTTAAATCTTTCAATGCGTTGTTCTAGTGACATTCAAAGCCATAGTTATTCTTTCAAACAATTTGATCACTTTGTTTCAATTTGAGTTGATGAACAGTGATTTTCCAAACTTCTCGCTTCTAGGGTTTAGGATTTGCTTTCGCTTTTAGTGAAATGACTTCTAAATCTTTAAATGCGTTGTTTTAGTGACATTCAAAGCCATAGTTATTCTTTCAAACAATTTGATCACTTTGTTTCAATTTGAGTAGATGAACAGTGATTTTCCAAACTTCTCCCTACTAGGGTTTAGGATTTGCTTTCTCTTTTCGTGAAATAATGGCTTCTAAATCTTTAAATGCATTGTTCTAGTGACATTCAAAGGCATAGTTATTCTTTCAAATAATTTGATCACTTTGTTTCAATTTGAGTAGTTGAACAGTGATTCTCCAAACTTCTCGCTTCTAAAGTTTAGGATTTGCTTTCTCTTTTCGTGAAATCGCATTTAAATCTTTCAATGCGTTGTTCTAGTGACATTCAAAGCCATAGTTATTCTTTCAAATAATTTGATCCTTTGTTTCAATTTGAGTAGTTGAATAGTTATTCTCAAACTTCTCGCTTCTAAAGTTTAGGATTTGCTTTCTCTTTTCGTGAAATCGCATTTAAATCTTTCAATGCGTTGTTCTAGTGACATTCAAAGCCATAGTTATTCTTTCAAACAATTTGATCACTTTGTTTCAATTTGAGTTTATGAACAGTGATTTTCCAAACTTCTCGCTTCTAGGGTTTAGGATTTGCTTTCGCTTTTAGTGAAATGACTTCTAAATCTTTAAATGCGTTGTTTTAGTGACATTCAAAGCCATAGTTATTCTTTCAAACAATTTGATCACTTTGTTTCAATTTGAGTTTATGAACAGTGATTGTCCAAACTTCTCGCTTCTAGGGTTTAGCATTTGCTTTCGATTTTAGTGAAATGACTTCTAAATCTTTAAATGCGTTGTTCTAGTGACATTCAATGCCATAGTTATTCATTCAAATAATTTGATCACTTTGTTTCAATTTGAGTAGATGAACAGGGATTTTCCAAACTTCTCCCTTCTAAAGTTTAGGATTTGCTTTCTCTTTTCGTGAAATCGCTTCTAAATCTTTCAATGCGTTGTTCTAGTGACATTCAAAGCCATAGTTATTCTTTCAAACAATTTGATCACTTTGTTTCAATTTGAGTAGATGAACAGTGATTTTCAAAACTTGTCCCTTCTAGGGTTTAGGATTTGCTTTCTCTTTTCGTGAAATAATGGCTTCTAAATCTTTAAATGCGTTGTTCTAGTGACATTCAAAGGCATAGTTATTCTTTCAAATAATTTGATCACTTTGTTTCAATTTGAGTAGTTGAATAGTTATTCTCAAAACTTCTCGCTTCTAAAGTTTAGGATTTGCTTTCTCTTTTCGTGAAATCGCATTTAAATCTTTCAATGCGTTGTTCTGGTGACATTCAAAGCCATAGTTATTCTTTCAAACAATTTGATCACTTTGTTTCAATTTGAGTAGATGAACAGTGATTTTCCAAACTTCTCGCTTCTAGGGTTTTGGATTTGCTTTCGCTTTTAGTGAAATGACTTCTAAATCTTTAAATGCGTTGTTTTAGTGACATTCAAAGCCATAGTTATTCTTTCAAACAATTTGATCACTTTGTTTCAATTTGAGTAGATGAACAGTGATTTTCCAAACTTCTCCCTACTAGGGTTTAGGATTTGCTTTCTCTTTTCGTGAAATAATGGCTTCTAAATCTTTAAATGCGTTGTTCTAGTGACATTCAAAGGCATAGTTATTCTTTCAAATAATTTATCACTTTGTTTCAATTTGAGTAGTTGAACAGTGATTCTCCAAACTTCTGGCTTCTAAAGTTTAGGATTTGCTTTCTCTTTTCGTGAAATCGCATTTAAATCTTTCAATGCGTTGTTCTAGTGACATTCAAAGCCATAGTTATTCTTTCAAACAATTTGATCACTTTGTTTCAATTTGAGTTTATGAACAGTGATTTTCCAAACTTCTCGCTTCTAGGGTTTAGGATTTGCTTTCGCTTTTAGTGAAATGACTTCTAAATCTTTAAATGCGTTGTTTTAGTGACATTCAAAGCCATAGTTATTCTTTCAAACAATTTGATCACTTTGTTTCAATTTGAGTTTATGAACAGTGATTGTCCAAACTTCTCGCTTCTAGGGTTTAGCATTTGCTTTCGATTTTAGTGAAATGAGTTCTAAATCTTTAAATGCGTTGTTCTAGTGACATTCAAAGCCATAGTTATTCTTTCAAATAATTTGATCACTTTGTTTCAATTTGAGTAGATGAACAGTGATTTTCCAAACTTCTCCCATCTAAAGTTTAGGATTTGCTTTCTCTTTTCGTGAAATCGCTTCTAAATCTTTCAATGCGTTGTTCTAGTGACATTCAAACCATAGTTATTCTTTCAAACAATTTGATCACTTTGTTTCAATTTGAGTAGATGAACAGTGATTTTCAAACTTTTCCCTTCTAGGGTTTAGGATTTGCTTTCTCTTTTCGTGAAATAATGGCTTCTAAATCTTTAAATGCGTTGTTCTAGTGACATTCAAAGCCATAGTTATTCTTTCAAATAATTTGATCACTTTGTTTCAATTTGAGTAGTTGAACAGTTATTCTCAAAACTTCTCGCTTCTAAAGTTTAGGATTTGCTTTCTCTTTTCGTGAAATCGCATTTAAATCTTTCAATGCGTTGTTCTAGTGACATTCAAAGCCATAGTTATTCTTTCAAACAATTTGATCACTTTGTTTCAATTTGAGTAGATGAACAGTGATTTTCCAAACTTCTCGCTTCTAGGGTTTAGGATTTGCTTTCGCTTTTAGTGAAATGACTTCTAAATCTTTAAATGCGTTGTTTTAGTGACATTCAAAGCCATAGTTATTCTTTCAAACAATTTGATCACTTTGTTTCAATTTGAGTAGATGAACAGTGATTTTCCAAACTTCTCCCTACTAGGGTTTAGGATTTGCTTTCTCTTTTCGTGAAATAATGGCTTCTAAATCTTTAAATGCGTTGTTCTAGTGACATTCAAAGGCATAGTTATTCTTTCAAATAATTTGATCACTTTGTTTCAATTTGAGTAGTTGAACAGTGATTCTCCAAACTTCTCGCTTCTAAAGTTTAGGATTTGCTTTCTCTTTTGTGAAATCGCATTTAAATCTTTCAATGCGTTGTTCTAGTGACATTCAAAGCCATAGTTATTCTTTCAAACAATTTGATCACTTTGTTTCAATTTGAGTAGATGAACAGTGATTTTCCAAACTTCTCGCTTCTAGGGTTTAGGATTTGCTTTCGCTTTTAGTGAAATGACTTCTAAATCTTTAAATGCGTTGTTTTAGTGACATTCAAAGCCATAGTTATTCTTTCAAACAATTTGATCACTTTGTTTCAATTTGAGTTTATGAACAGTGATTGTCCAAACTTCTCGCTTCTAGGGTTTAGCATTTGCTTTCGATTTTAGTGAAATGACTTCTAAATCTTTAAATGCGTTGTTCTAGTGACATTCAATGCCATAGTTATTCATTCAAATAATTTGATCACTTTGTTTCAATTTGAGTAGATGAACAATGATTTTCCAAACTTCTCCCTTCTAAAGTTTAGGATTTGCTTTCTCTTTTCGTGAAATCGCTTCTAAATCTTTCAATGCGTTGTTCTAGTGACATTCAAAGCCATAGTTATTCTTTCAAACAATTTGATCACTTTGTTTCAATTTGAGTAGATGAACAGTGATTTTCAAAACTTTTCCCTTCTAGGGTTTAGGATTTGCTTTCTCTTTTCGTGAAATAATGGCTTCTAAATCTTTAAATGCGTTGTTCTAGTGACATTCAAAGCCATAGTTATTCTTTCAAATAATTTGATCACTTTGTTTCAATTTGAGTAGTTGAACAGTTATTCTCAAACTTCTCGCTTCTAAAGTTTTGGATTTGCTTTCTCTTTTCGTGAAATCGCATTTAAATCTTTCAATGCGTTGTTCTAGTGACATTCAAAGCCATAGTTATTCTTTCAAACAATTTGATCACTTTGTTTCAATTTGAGTAGATGAACAGTGATTTTCCAAACTTCTCGCTTCTAGGGTTTAGGATTTGCTTTCGCTTTTAGTGAAATGACTTCTAAATCTTTAAATGCGTTGTTTTAGTGACATTCAAAGCCATAGTTATTCTTTCAAACAATTTGATCACTTTGTTTCAATTTGAGTAGATGAACAGTGATTTTCCAAACTTCTCCCTACTAGGGTTTAGGATTTGCTTTCTCTTTTCGTGAAATAATGGCTTCTAAATCTTTAAATGCGTTGTTCTAGTGACATTCAAAGGCATAGTTATTCTTTCAAATAATTTGATCACTTTGTTTCAATTTGAGTAGTTGAACAGTGATTCTCCAAACTTCTCGCTTCTAAAGTTTAGGATTTGCTTTCTCTTTTGTGAAATCGCATTTAAATCTTTCAATGCGTTGTTCTAGTGACATTCAAAGCCATAGTTATTCTTTCAAACAATTTGATCACTTTGTTTCAATTTGAGTAGATGAACAGTGATTTTCCAAACTTCTCGCTTCTAGGGTTTAGGATTTGCTTTCGCTTTTAGTGAAATGACTTCTAAATCTTTAAATGCGTTGTTTTAGTGACATTCAAAGCCATAGTTATTCTTTCAAACAATTTGATCACTTTGTTTCAATTTGAGTTTATGAACAGTGATTGTCCAAACTTCTCGCTTCTAGGGTTTAGCATTTGCTTTCGATTTTAGTGAAATGAGTTCTAAATCTTTAAATGCGTTGTTCTAGTGACATTCAAAGCCATAGTTATTCTTTCAAATAATTTGATCACTTTGTTTCAATTTGAGTAGATGAACAGTGATTTTCCAAACTTCTCCCATCTAAAGTTTAGGATTTGCTTTCTCTTTTCGTGAAATCGCTTCTAAATCTTTCAATGCGTTGTTCTAGTGACATTCAAAACCATAGTTATTCTTTCAAACAATTTGATCACTTTGTTTCAATTTGAGTAGATGAACAGTGATTTTCAAAACTTTTCCCTTCTAGGGTTTAGGATTTGCTTTCTCTTTTCGTGAAATAATGGCTTCTAAATCTTTAAATGCGTTGTTCTAGTGACATTCAAAGCCATAGTTATTCTTTCAAATAATTTGATCACTTTGTTTCAATTTGAGTAGTTGAACAGTTATTCTCAAAACTTCTCGCTTCTAAAGTTTAGGATTTGCTTTCTCTTTTCGTGAAATCGCATTTAAATCTTTCAATGCGTTGTTCTAGTGACATTCAAAGCCATAGTTATTCTTTCAAACAATTTGATCACTTTGTTTCAATTTGAGTAGATGAACAGTGATTTTCCAAACTTCTCGCTTCTAGGGTTTAGGATTTGCTTTCGCTTTTAGTGAAATGACTTCTAAATCTTTAAATGCGTTGTTTTAGTGACATTCAAAGCCATAGTTATTCTTTCAAACAATTTGATCACTTTGTTTCAATTTGAGTAGATGAACAGTGATTTTCCAAACTTCTCCCTACTAGGGTTTAGGATTTGCTTTCTCTTTTCGTGAAATAATGGCTTCTAAATCTTTAAATGCGTTGTTCTAGTGACATTCAAAGGCATAGTTATTCTTTCAAATAATTTGATCACTTTGTTTCAATTTGAGTAGTTGAACAGTGATTCTCCAAACTTCTCGCTTCTAAAGTTTAGGATTTGCTTTCTCTTTTTGTGAAATCGCATTTAAATCTTTCAATGCGTTGTTCTAGTGACATTCAAAGCCATAGTTATTCTTTCAAACAATTTGATCACTTTGTTTCAATTTGAGTAGATGAACAGTGATTTTCCAAACTTCTCGCTTCTAGGGTTTAGGATTTGCTTTCGCTTTTAGTGAAATGACTTCTAAATCTTTAAATGCGTTGTTTTAGTGACATTCAAAGCCATAGTTATTCTTTCAAACAATTTGATCACTTTGTTTCAATTTGAGTTTATGAACAGTGATTGTCCAAACTTCTCGCTTCTAGGGTTTAGCATTTGCTTTCGATTTTAGTGAAATGACTTCTAAATCTTTAAATGCGTTGTTCTAGTGACATTCAATGCCATAGTTATTCATTCAAATAATTTGATCACTTTGTTTCAATTTGAGTAGATGAACAATGATTTTCCAAACTTCTCCCTTCTAAAGTTTAGGATTTGCTTTCTCTTTTCGTGAAATCGCTTCTAAATCTTTCAATGCGTTGTTCTAGTGACATTCAAAGCCATAGTTATTCTTTCAAACAATTTGATCACTTTGTTTCAATTTGAGTAGATGAACAGTGATTTTCAAAACTTTTCCCTTCTAGGGTTTAGGATTTGCTTTCTCTTTTCGTGAAATAATGGCTTCTAAATCTTTAAATGCGTTGTTCTAGTGACATTCAAAGCCATAGTTATTCTTTCAAATAATTTGATCACTTTGTTTCAATTTGAGTAGTTGAACAGTTATTCTCAAAACTTCTCGCTTCTAAAGTTTTGGATTTGCTTTCTCTTTTCGTGAAATCGCATTTAAATCTTTCAATGCGTTGTTCTAGTGACATTCAAAGCCATAGTTATTCTTTCAAACAATTTGATCACTTTGTTTCAATTTGAGTAGATGAACAGTGATTTTCCAAACTTCTCGCTTCTAGGGTTTAGGATTTGCTTTCGCTTTTAGTGAAATGACTTCTAAATCTTTAAATGCGTTGTTTTAGTGACATTCAAAGCCATAGTTATTCTTTCAAACAATTTGATCACTTTGTTTCAATTTGAGTAGATGAACAGTGATTTTCCAAACTTCTCCCTACTAGGGTTTAGGATTTGCTTTCTCTTTTCGTGAAATAATGGCTTCTAAATCTTTAAATGCGTTGTTCTAGTGACATTCAAAGGCATAGTTATTCTTTCAAATAATTTGATCACTTTGTTTCAATTTGAGTAGTTGAACAGTTGGTGCGCTCTTAGCAAGCGCATAATTTAACCCTGAAATGTCATTAGTAGTACGTAATAAATAGGGATCGTTCTATTCCGGGGATTGAGGGTACACCTGTCATTGTCAAACAATTAAACAATTAAAATTAAAACAAAGTATAATATTCACAAAGATATTCACAACTATAAACATTGTACACGAAAAGGGGGGATTTTGTTTTTGGTTTTTCGAAAATAAAACTAAGTTAACAAAACAATTAAAATGCAAAAACATAAAAATACGAATGGAATGAGAGAACAAAGATCAAAATCGAAACATATGATTAAAATTGACTCAAACCCTAATATTGTTCATCTAAGTCATGAGAAAGGAGTTGATCGTGTGAAACATTCGAAAGCAAATGAATTCCCATTTTTTACTTTTCAATGCTAATTAACCTAAGCGAAAGCACCTAGATTAATCCTATCAAACATGCAATCAAATGATAGGAGCATTTTAATGCGACGTTTTAACTGCATTTCCCTACATTTTCTGCGTTATTTCCTTAATAAAACTCTGTTTAGGAAAGTTTCCATTCTTTGATTGGGAAAGTTCCTCTTTGTAGAAAGTTTCTATTTTTGTAGTTTCTATTTATCATTTTTAGTAAGTTTCCATTTTCGGTAGTTTCTATTTTTCATTTTTAGAAAGTTTCCCATTTTCAGTTTAGGAAAGTTGCCATTTTTCATTTTTAGGAAAGTTTCTATTTTTCTTACTAGTTTCTATTTTCAGGACCTCCGAGCTAGAAAGTGGAAATGAACTCATAAATGGAAAGAGGAGCTTGCGAACTACAAGGGGAGCAAAGATGAAGAACAATGAGCCACAGAAATGAGCAGAAATGAAGAGAAGAAGTTTTCCTGGTCCAACCAGGAAACCCTGCGGAAAGGAGGAAGGCTTCCCTAGCAAGTTTCCAACGCAACCATGAAAAAGAAATGGAAAAATAATGTGTTTTGCGTTGGAAAATGAGAAGGCTTGAAGATGAAGCAACGAGGCCCAAGAACTCTTTGGATTTTCGGCAAATTGGATAATGGCCCATCAAAGCCCATGACATTAGGGTTTGTGACGCAAACCCTAGCCCTTAAAGATGTTTGCCGTGAATTTGCAAGAGAGAAACAAGGAGGAGGCGTCCAAAAATCAGAAAATAATAAGAAGATTTCGGTGGAGATTTTCTAGGGCTATTTTTATGGAAAGAAAATCTACTTGAAGAAACCCTAGAAGACCTAGCCGTCCAAGCCAAGAGGAAATCAAGGAATTGCCGTGCAAAATAAAGAAGAAACCCTAGAGAATTCGGCAAAGATTTTATCTAGAGAGTTTTAAGGAAAGAAAATATGTGTGGAGACCAAGAAAAGCTCAAAAGAAGTCTAGATACATTCCTATATTCCCTAAAGAGTTTTGGCCGAAATAAAAGAGAAAAATCAGAATATTATCAAGGGAATTTCGGCAAGAATTATTTAGGGAATTAAATGGAATTTTGTGATTGGTTGCACCACCTCATAAGGCTTATGTGGCAAGCAAGCATTGGAGGAAATTATGTGGAGTTATATCATTGTGCCGTGAGATTACTAGGGTTACAAGGCTTGGAGAACAAAGGAAGCCGTCCCCTATATATTCATCTCTTCTTTCAACGTCAAGGGTTCCAAGTTCCATTCTTTACGTTTACACTTTGAGAAAATAATTCAGAAAACTCTTTAGACTAGCCGTGCTCCTCTCCATCCTCTAGGGTAACCACGAAGTGCAAGCAAGGCCAAGGAAGAAGAAGACAAGCCGTGCACACCATCCACCCTCCACCTTGAAGATTGCTTTCGAAATTCAAGAGACCACATCATCACTTCATTCATCTCATCTTCATCACGGTGTAATCCGATTCTCCTTGTACCTTTGCTTTGTATTTTCGTTGGTTTTGCCTTAGTTGACACATATGTATGAACAAGTATTGTTTTCTGAAATTTTATGATGAATTGTTAATTTTCAGATTCATATATTGCGATTTATGGTTGCTTTTGTGTGAGTGTTTGATCAAATTTGCATGATAGAAATCTTTTGTATGATTATCTTGAATGGTTCGAAACATTTAGGGTTCTTATGTGATTGTTGCTACGAATTTGAGAACATGAATCAACTTTTTGGTTTTGTGTTCTTGAATCGATAAGTAGTAAAGGTTTTGTACAAAAACCGAATTTAATCAAAGAAGATTGCAATTAGGTGGACTTTTTCATACTAAGTTGCACATTTGAGTTGATAGCCTTTCTAGGTGTTTATTGCGTTAAACATGACATGATTGACTAGCTTTCTAGGGCTTGATTGCATGTTTGATAGAATTAATCTAGGTGCTTTCACTTAGGTTAATTAGCATTGAAAGTAAAATATGGGAAATTGTTTGCTTTTGAACGTTTCACATGATCAACTCCTCTTGCATGACTATGATGAACAATGATGAACTTGAATTAATTTTAATCATGAGTTTCGACTTTGATCTTTGTTCTTGCATTCCATTTGTATTTTTATGTTTTTGCATTTTAATTATTTAGGTAACTTAGATTTTATTTTCGGAAATTAAAACCAAAAAAACCAAAAACTCCCCCCTTTTCGTAAATATGTCTATATTTTGTGAATATTATACTTTGTTTTAATTTTAATTGTTTAATTGTTTGACAATGACAGGTGTACCCTCAATCCCCGGAATAGAACGATCCCTATTTATTACGTACTATTAATGACATTTCAGGGTTAAATTGGTCGCTCGATAAAAGCGACATCAATTTTTGGCGCCGTTGCCGGGGATTGAAAAATCACTTGTTAAATATGTGAATATATGTGTTTGTTTATATTGTGACCGAAGAAAAAAAAAAAAAAAATTACTTGTTAATTATTTTGTTTATAATTGTCGAAAATTAGTAATTACTTACTTAGGTTGCTATTTATATTGTTGAATACGAATTTTTATTGTAAGTTGTAAATTAAAGAAGGAATAGGTGAAGTCGTGTTTATTAATATTGGCCTAAACCCCTTATTGGTACCTAGTCCAGGTCCCTTAAGGTTGAGGGCGGCCTTTATTAACATTCATTGAACTGTCTTCACACTTAGGACCTTTTATATCCAAGTAAGTATAGCCTATGTGGGATGGTGTCTAGGAAGGGGACAACGCTCATGACTGGTTCTTGGATCCAGAAGTGCGTGCAAATGAGCCTAAACCACAATGTGGGAGTAGCTCATGCCAAAATGGATCCTACCTCTTGTGTTCGTCCTCCCCTACCTGGCCATTTCAGTAAGGTTGCCCAAAGGATGTAGGAGGGACTTAGTGTCTTGACGATTATACTTGGGCCGCACGTCCACTTGATTTACCGCTTGGAATTTAATTCGAAATCAATGGTATTTATAACAAAAGAAAATGTTGTGATGCACCTAAGGTATATTGGATTAAACATAGTCTTGAAAAGGGTAGCTGTTTCAGTCCCATTGCACATCGAGACTCCCTGTTCCCGTACCTAAGTGTTGAAAATAATTGTAAAGAAAAGGAAAGAATAGAAGTAATTTTACTTAATTTCGTGAAAAAAAAAAAAAATAATAATAATAATAATAATAATAATAATTAGATGTGAATAGTGACGTTTTGTTTGTTTGTGTGAAAGTTTTGTGTAAATGGTGTCTAATCTTGTTAAACAAAGGAAATGTAAAGAATTAATTGTAAATATTGTTAAATTCTTGATTGTTATAAGTGTGTAAAATCGTATGAGTACATAAGGGCCCTTTTGTTAATATTGGCCTTAACCCTTCATTAGTGCCTTTCTAAGGTCTTATGAAGTTGAGGGCGGCTTTTATTAACATTTGGAGGACTGTCTAACACATGAGTTCTTTTCAAGCTGAGTAAGGGGCATATAGGTGGTGTCTTAGGTTGAGACCCTGGGTGATGGGTTAAATTGGATCTCAGAGATACTATAGACTGTGCGTAAACCACAATGTGGGAGTAGCCGATAGGGGCCTAAACCTCAATGAGGGAGTAGCCTCCGTAGTGTCACCAAAATGAGTCCTCCCTCTCACTTATCTCTTAATCTGGCCATCTAGCCTTCTGAAACAAAGGAAAGCGACTTATGTCTAGACGACTATCCCTAGATCGTATCTCACCAATAGTAGTGGTTTCTATTGGGCTCGACTTACAACTTGTAATCAATTGAGATATTAACTTTATTTTGTAAAGATAATAAGATACTTGAACATAACCTCCACTTGTAAATTGTGTTGTTTTGTACATTTTATACTTGTATAAACTTCTTACGTGGTTTATTTGTGAAAAGATTGTGGATAGTTTGTAATTTATACTCCTCTTTATACTTGTATAAATCATAAATAGTAAAGTCGTGAATAGTAACTTGTGAATAGTGACTCGTGAATAGTGACGTTGATGTATAAATCACTAATTTGTAATTAACTCACTTTATACTTTGCTAACTTCTTTGAATTTTGATGATGTTCAGGATTCCTATGAATGACCGAGCCTTTTAGACCCTCTACACTAAAGGAAATTGAAGCAAGGCTCGCTCGCTTGAAGGGTCCTTCACTTCTTGAGCAGACAAGCCCTTCCCCTTCGACACACAGAGGGTACATCTTTAACGAACAAGGGAAGAGGACCTACTGTTCTGAGGAGTCTACATCACCTACACCAAGTCCATCTCCTCCTTCACGTTCACCTTCACCTGTGATTTCGTCCAACTCTACACCACCACCTTCACCACCACCTGAAGAAGTCGAAGAAGAGAGAATGGCATCTATTAGGGAACTCTCCACCGCAACTGTTGAAGGAGGACCCCCTACAGGCATAGTATACCCTGCCCCTGCAGCTGGAAGACAAGCAGAGTTTGAGCTTAAGAGTGGATTGTTGCACAAGCTCCCTATCTTCCATGGACTTAATATGGAGGATGCTAACAAGCATGTACGAGAATTCCAATCTGTTTGTGCAAACATGCAACCACAAGGGCAGATGAGAATCTTCTGAAGATGAGAGCATTTCCATTCTCTCTAGCTGATAGAGCCAAGGATTGGCTATATGAACTTCCTGCAGGACGTATCACATCATGGGAAACAATGAGAAAGGCCTTCTTGGAGAAATACTTCCCAGCTTCTAAGGTCATCACACTTAGAAAGAAGCTCAGTGGAATAGAGCAAGCCCATGATGAGTCCTATGCTGCTTACTATGAGAGGTTCAATTCCTTACTTGCACAATGTCCTCAACATCAGATGAAGGATGAGACCCTACTCACATGTTTCTATGAAGGACTCTTACCCTTGGAAAGGCAAATGTTGGATGCTGCAGCTGGAGGAGCTTTCGTGGATAAGTCACCTGCAGTTGGGAAGGAGCTTATAGCTAATCGTGCCTTGAACTCCCAACAATATGAGGGGTAGGACACTCTATTCGTAGGGTGCATGAGATGAGCAAGAATACTGCCATTGAAGACCAACTGAGTAAGCTTACTCTACTCATGAATCAAGTGGTAAGTTCAAAGGGACCAAGTGCAACAATGGCTTGTGGGGTATGCTCTATGCAAGGGCATGTTACCGATCAGTGCCCTCAACTCAATGAGAATGGAGGATGGGAATCTGCGAATGCTATTGGAGGGTATCAAGGAGGATATCAAGGAGGACCTCAACGTCCTAGACATGACCCTTACTCCAATACTTATAACCCAGGATGGAGGGACCATCCCAACTTCAAGTGGACCAACAACGACAACGTTCAGAATCCTCTTGGTGGGAATTTCCAACGTCCACAAGGGCCTTCATTCCAAGGATCATCTTTTCAAAGGCCCTACATGCCTCCTCCACAGAATTCTGGATCTTCAATGTCTCACTATGACAAAACGTTGGAAGCCTTGACTAGCTCTACACAAGCTTTGACAAACTCTACCCAAGCTTTGATTCAAGGACAACAGACCCACACCAAGGACATTGCAGAGCTCAAGAAGCAAATGGGTCAAGTTGTGGATTTTATGAGCAAGATCCACGAAACTGGCAAGCTCCCTAGTAACACAATACCTAACCCTAATGTGGAGAATGCGTCAGTTGTGACTACGAGGAGTGGAAGACCATTGGTGGATCCACCCAAGCAACCCAAGAAGGTCCAAATGAGCATAGAGATTGAGGAAGACCAAGAGCCCACCAAGTTGGGTGTTGAGAAGGACCCTGCAACGTCAAAGGAAGAGACCAAGGCATCCTCATCTTTAAAGGCAAAACCGGAAATCAAAGGTAATAATTCTAACTTATCGAATTCGGTTATTGCTAACCCTTCTTCTTCTTGCATGCCCTTCCCACGCAGGTTTGCCCAATCTAAGAAGGATGAAAGTGACCAAGCTATCTTGGAAACTTTCAAGAAGGTGCAAGTAAACCTACCCCTCCTAGAGGCCATCAAGCAAGTCCCTAAGTATGCCAAGTTCCTCAAAGAGCTTTGCACTACTAGGAGAGTAAACCGTGAAAAGGAGGTGGTAAAGGTAAGTGAGAATGTCTCTGCCCTAATTCAGAGGAAGATCCCTCCAAAGTGTAAGGATCCTGGAAGCTTTACCATTCCTTGTACTATTGGTAACTCTAGATTTAAGAATGCCATGCTAGACCTAGGTGCATCTGTTAATGTTATGCCCTACTCTGTTTATGAAACCCTAGGTCTAGGGGAACTTAAATCTGACAATGTTATCATTCAGTTAGCTGACAGATCCAATGCATACCCTAGAGGTTTGTTGGAGGATGTGCTTGTACAGGTTAACCATCTTATCTTCCCAGCTGATTTCTATGTGTTGGAAATGGAGGACTCCCCTGTAAGTTCAACTCCATTGCTTTTGGGACGTCCTTTCTTAAGGACAGCTAGGACGAAGATTGATGTGTATGAAGGTTCACTTACAATGGAGTTCGATGGTGACATTATTGGCTTTAACATCTTTGAAGCCATGAGGTATCCCCTAGAGGTTAATGATTGTTTTTCTACTGACATTTTGGATGAACTTGCGCAGAAAATGTTTGATGTTATGCATGAGGATACCCTAGTCACTACCCTTGAGAGTGGGGTAGGCTATACAAAGGAAGGCGTCACCATCTCAGAGGACAAGTTGAAAGACACTTGTGAGGAGAAAATCATTGAAAACGTCTCCTTCCTTGAGGCATCACCCTTTATAGGTAAGTCTGTGTCTCCCTTGTCCATTCAGTTATCCACTAACAAGACGTTACCTTCAGTGGTCCAGGCCCCAGAACTGGAGCTAAAACCTCTTCCAGACCATTTGAAGTATGTCTACTTAGGGGACAAGGAGACCTTACCAGTGATTGTGTCCTCTGCACTAACGACTCCACAAGAAGAGAAGTTGGTGGAAATGTTGAAGCAACACAAGACCGCCATAGGATGGACATTGGCGGACATCAAGGGAATCAGCCCTACAACTTGCGTCCATAGGATACTTCTGGAGGAGGGGTCTAAACCTACTAGAGAGGCTCAACGTCGTCTCAACCCTCCAATGATGGAAGTAGTGAAGAAGGAGGTTATCAAACTCCTTGATTGTGGGGTAATCTACCCCATTTCAGACTCCAAGTGGGTCTCCCCAGTTCAGGTCGTGCCCAAGAAATCTGGGATCACTGTGGTGAAGAATGCTGATAACGAACTGGTGCCTCAAAGGACAGTCACAGGCCACAGAGTTTGCATTGACTATAGGAGGCTCAACGCAACTACAAGGAAAGACCACTTTCCTCTGCCATTCATTGATCAGATGCTTGAGCGCCTAGCTGGACATGACTACTACTGCTTCCTGGATGGATATTCTGGTTACAACCAGATTGCAATTGCAAATGAAGATCAAGAGAAGACAACCTTCACTTGCCCCTTTGGAACGTTTGCTTATAGACGTATGCCCTTCGGACTTTGCAACGCTCCAGGTACTTTTCAGAGGTGTATGGTAAGTATCTTTTCAGATTATATTGAGAAAATCATAGAGGTATTCATGGATGACTTTTCAGTTTTTGGAAAGAATTTTGATGATTGTCTTAATAATCTGGAAATAATTCTGAAACGATGCATGGAAACTAACCTTGTCTTAAACTGGGAAAAATGTCATTTTATGGTTAAGCAAGGAATAGTTCTAGGACATATTGTCTCTGCTAGGGGTATAGAGGTTGATAAAGCCAAGGTTGATATTGTGCGTCACTTACCCTCTCCCACTTCTGTGAGAGAGATTCGTTCTTTCCTTGGCCATGCAGGTTTTTATAGGAGGTTCATCAAGGACTTCTCTCAGATTTCGAGACCCTTATGTCAACTACTCCAGAAGGATGTGCCCTTCCACTTTGACAAGGAGTGTCAAGAAGCTTTTGACAAGCTTAAGGAGTTGTTGACATCTGCCCCCATCATGTTACCTCCAGACTGGTCCTTGCCCTTTGAGTTGATGTGTGATGCCTCTGACTATGCAGTTGGAGCTGTTTTAGGGCAAAGGAAGGACAAGCTGCCCTATGCCATCTACTACGCCTCAAGGACTCTCAATGATGCACAAATGAATTACTCCACCACAGAGAAAGAGCTCCTTGCAGTTGTCTTTGCCCTTGAGAAGTTTCGCTCTTACTTACTTGGTACCAAAGTTACTATCTTTACTGACCATGCAGCTTTGAAATACTTGATGACCAAGAAGGAGGCGAAACCAAGGCTTATCAGATGGATCCTACTCTTGCAAGAGTTTGATGTGGAAATCAAGGACAAGAAGGGTAGTGAAAACGTGGTAGCTGATCATTTGAGTCGTTTGGTGCACGCAGAAGACCGTCTCCCTCTGGTGGAGACGTTTCCAGATGAACAACTCTTTGGAATCCAGGTAAGTGAACCATGGTATGCAGACATTGTGAATTATATTGTGTCTAGAAAGATTCCTGATACCATGTCACGTGCTCATAGGGATAGGCTTAGGAAAACTGTTAAGCAATATGTTTGGGATGAACCTTATTTGTGGAAGTATTGCTCTGATCAATTGATTAGGAGATGTGTGCCTGAACATGAACATAATGCTATACTTTCTTTTTGCCACTCTAAAGCATGTGGGGGTCACTTTGGGTCTAAGAAGACTGCGTTTAAGGTGCTAGAGTCTGGGTTCTATTGGCCAACATTATTTAGGGATGCACATGCCTATTGTTTAACTTGTGATAAGTGCCAAAGAACAGGAAATCTAGGTCCTAGAGATCAAATGCCATTGTCCAATATAATAACTGTTGAAATATTTGATGTCTGGGGTATAGATTTCATGGGACCTTTCCCTTCATCTTTTGGGTTTCTCTATATCTTACTTGCAGTGGACTATGTTTCCAAATGGGTGGAAGCAAAGGCCACTAGAACTAATGACTCTAAGGTTGTTGCAGATTTTATCAAGTCTAACATCTTTAGCAGGTTTGGAATGCCTAGAGTTCTCATTAGTGATGGAGGATCCCATTTTTGCAATCGGACGATTGAGGCTCTCTTGAAGAGATATGATGTCACACATAAGGTTTCTACACCTTATCACCCACAAACTAGTGGGCAGGCTGAGGTCTCTAATCGTCAGATTAAGGGGATATTGGAGAAGACTGTGAACCCCAACAGGAAGGACTGGTCCTTGCGTCTAGAGGATGCTTTGTGGGCCTACAGAACTGCATACAAAACTCCCATAGGTATGTCACCATATCGAATTATCTATGGCAAACCTTGCCATTTACCTGTGGAGTTGGAGCACAAAGCTTGGTGGGCTGTGAAGCAGTTCAACATGGATATGGATGCAGCTGGGCTTCATAGGAAGTTGCAATTGCAAGAGTTAGAGGAGATTAGGAATGATGCCTTCGAAAGTGCTAAGATTTACAAGGACAAGACTAAGGCATTCCATGACAAAATGATTCGAAGGAAGACTTTTGTTGTGGGTCAAAAAGTTCTTCTTTTCCACTCTCGTCTCAAACTCTTCCCAGGTAAGCTTCGTTCTCGTTGGATTGGGCCTTTTGTTATCACTCATGTATTTTCTCATGGAGCTGTGCAGATAAAGAGTGAACAAACAGGTAATGAGTTCAAAGTGAATGGGCATCGCTTGAAGCCTTACTATGAGGCATTTGTGGAACATGAAGTGGAGGATGTACCCCTCCAAAACGTTCCCAACCCTGAGGATTAAATGGAGGTACAAGTCTAGGCTGAAAGACTATAAACATTAAGCGCTGCTTGGGAGGCAACCCAATTCAGAAGTAGCTGTGGAGGAGTCGTCAACGCAGATTTGTTTTATCTCTCCCTTTTACTTCTCCAATTTTTCTTTATTTTGGTAGTCATTTTCGTAAATTCCATCCCTATATGCTTACTTGTTTCATTGCATGCTTATTCTTGATTACATTGAGGACAATGCAATATTTAAGTGTGGGGGAAGGGATATATACTTTTGTTTTGAGTCATATTTTGAGTCATATATATTGAAAAATACAAAAAAATTGAAAAATGTCAAAAATTTAAAAAATTTTCGTTGCTTTTGCTTTTGTTTTGGAGTCTTAGGGTGCCCTTTCAACTGTCTAGGATGATTCTATATCTCTGAAATCATGACTAAAAGAGGATCACAAAATTGAGATGATTTAAAAATGGTATTCTTTGGTTAATTGAGATATATGAAAAATATATGCCTTGTAGTGGATATGGATTTCGAAACTTTGGTACAGAAAATATGAGCATGTTAAGATGAGTTTTGATTCATAAAAGCCATGTGAGATAATTGAGCCATGTCCCTTTTTCCTTGAAGTGAATCGAAAATATATATTCTTAATTTCTTGGCGATATTTTGATGATCTCATTATTCTTTCATTTGATTGATTGCTTGCCATAGATTAAGTTTGATGGACTAGAGAATGCTAGAATTCACTCTTGTGCTTGTTGAGACGTTATATCAATACATGGCCCTGATTCTGGAAGGGATAGAGGCACCTTAGGAATTACCACCATTGCCAAATAAACCTGTGTCCCCATTTGTGCCCGTCGTGGGACTCCCCTAGATAAGCCCCTTTGAGCCTACATTAAGCCTTTTCGTTCATCACCCTAAAATCCTTAACCATGAAGCTTAGTATAGTAACAACCCTACCCTTTGTTCTAAGAACTTAGTGGAGCTATCTTTTGAGACATACTACATGGGTTTGGTGCTAAGGATGGAAATTGAGAAGAGGTTAAAGTTCAAGTGTGGGGGTAGACTTGTCCATAAAGAAAAAAATATGTGAAAGCCGTGAAAAAATGAAAAGAAAAGAAAAAAATGTACGGCTAGAAAAGAAAAGAAAGAAATATTTATGGATTTTAGTCCCCCATACTTAGTGATTTTGGAGTTTACGTTGAAATGAAGGCCTACTAAAGAAAAATTTGGCCTTTGTCCATTCACTATAGTTCAGGGGAAGTTTACAATGAAGATTGGGCCCAACATGAAGATACTAGGCCCCTTTTATGTTACCTCTTGTGGAAGTGACGTTTTTGCAATGCATTGGTGGATTTCTTGTGGTTTCTACATTTACATGTGCTCTGCTAGGTTTTTAGGACACTTTGATAAATCCTTACCCTTCATTTCTTAAAACCTTGAGCCTTGGCCCCATTACAACCTTTGAGAAGACCTTCTTGATCCTTAAGATGGGACAGCCCTTGATGTGGAGATGAGTTACAAGAGTTGAACATATGGCTTGGGTCCATCTGTGCAAGTAGTTGGTATCCTTCATGAGATCTTTAAAGAAAATTATACATGTGCTTTCGTTTCTTACATTATGTGATATACTTGCTATCTGTCACATATACTTGAGTGTATAAGCTTCTAAGCATTGCCATGATCTGAGAGAAGAAAGAGGGATATACCTTGTGAGATTTGAATCAAACTTGTTTGAAACATGCTTAACAGAAACCATCACCATTGTTTCAACCAAGTCCTACTTGTGTATATGTAAATTATGTGTTTTAATTAACTCTCGAATGCCTAAACATGGAATCTTGATTGAGTGCTAATCTTGGTGTTGTGAAAGTAAGAGATTGCTGAGACAAATAGTTGAAGGGCAATAGAGTCTTTGTTTGTAAAGTCTTTAATTTTCGTTGAGTCTTAGTATGTGTCTTAGTGTGATTTTGCTAAGGGACTAGCAAAAGCTAAGTGTGGGGGAATTTGATAGGAGCATTTTAATGCGACGTTTTAACTGCATTTCCCTACATTTTCTGCGTTATTTCCTTAATAAAACTCTGTTTAGGAAAGTTTCCATTCTTTGATTGGGAAAGTTCCTCTTTGTAGAAAGTTTCTATTTTTGTAGTTTCTATTTATCATTTTTAGTAAGTTTCCATTTTCGGTAGTTTCTATTTTTCATTTTTAGAAAGTTTCCCATTTTCAGTTTAGGAAAGTTGCCATTTTTCATTTTTAGGAAAGTTTCTATTTTTCTTACTAGTTTCTATTTTCAGGACCTCCGAGCTAGAAAGTGGAAATGAACTCATAAATGGAAAGAGGAGCTTGCGAACTACAAGGGGAGCAAAGATGAAGAACAATGAGCCACAGAAATGAGCAGAAATGAAGAGAAGAAGTTTTCCTGGTCCAACCAGGAAACCCTGCGGAAAGGAGGAAGGCTTCCCTAGCAAGTTTCCAACGCAACCATGAAAAAGAAATGGAAAAATAATGTGTTTTGCGTTGGAAAATGAGAAGGCTTGAAGATGAAGCAACGAGGCCCAAGAACTCTTTGGATTTTCGGCAAATTGGATAATGGCCCATCAAAGCCCATGACATTAGGGTTTGTGACGCAAACCCTAGCCCTTAAAGATGTTTGCCGTGAATTTGCAAGAGAGAAACAAGGAGGAGGCGTCCAAAAATCAGAAAATAATAAGAAGATTTCGGTGGAGATTTTCTAGGGCTATTTTTATGGAAAGAAAATCTACTTGAAGAAACCCTAGAAGACCTAGCCGTCCAAGCCAAGAGGAAATCAAGGAATTGCCGTGCAAAATAAAGAAGAAACCCTAGAGAATTCGGCAAAGATTTTATCTAGAGAGTTTTAAGGAAAGAAAATATGTGTGGAGACCAAGAAAAGCTCAAAAGAAGTCTAGATACATTCCTATATTCCCTAAAGAGTTTTGGCCGAAATAAAAGAGAAAAATCAGAATATTATCAAGGGAATTTCGGCAAGAATTATTTAGGGAATTAAATGGAATTTTGTGATTGGTTGCACCACCTCATAAGGCTTATGTGGCAAGCAAGCATTGGAGGAAATTATGTGGAGTTATATCATTGTGCCGTGAGATTACTAGGGTTACAAGGCTTGGAGAACAAAGGAAGCCGTCCCCTATATATTCATCTCTTCTTTCAACGTCAAGGGTTCCAAGTTCCATTCTTTACGTTTACACTTTGAGAAAATAATTCAGAAAACTCTTTAGACTAGCCGTGCTCCTCTCCATCCTCTAGGGTAACCACGAAGTGCAAGCAAGGCCAAGGAAGAAGAAGACAAGCCGTGCACACCATCCACCCTCCACCTTGAAGATTGCTTTCGAAATTCAAGAGACCACATCATCACTTCATTCATCTCATCTTCATCACGGTGTAATCCGATTCTCCTTGTACCTTTGCTTTGTATTTTCGTTGGTTTTGCCTTAGTTGACACATATGTATGAACAAGTATTGTTTTCTGAAATTTTATGATGAATTGTTAATTTTCAGATTCATATATTGCGATTTATGGTTGCTTTTGTGTGAGTGTTTGATCAAATTTGCATGATAGAAATCTTTTGTATGATTATCTTGAATGGTTCGAAACATTTAGGGTTCTTATGTGATTGTTGCTACGAATTTGAGAACATGAATCAACTTTTTGGTTTTGTGTTCTTGAATCGATAAGTAGTAAAGGTTTTGTACAAAAACCGAATTTAATCAAAGAAGATTGCAATTAGGTGGACTTTTTCATACTAAGTTGCACATTTGAGTTGATAGCCTTTCTAGGTGTTTATTGCGTTAAACATGACATGATTGACTAGCTTTCTAGGGCTTGATTGCATGTTTGATAGAATTAATCTAGGTGCTTTCACTTAGGTTAATTAGCATTGAAAGTAAAATATGGGAAATTGTTTGCTTTTGAACGTTTCACATGATCAACTCCTCTTGCATGACTATGATGAACAATGATGAACTTGAATTAATTTTAATCATGAGTTTCGACTTTGATCTTTGTTCTTGCATTCCATTTGTATTTTTATGTTTTTGCATTTTAATTATTTAGGTAACTTAGATTTTATTTTCGGAAATTAAAACCAAAAAACCAAAAACTCCCCCTTTTCGTAAATATGTCTATATTTTGTGAATATTATACTTTGTTTTAATTTTAATTGTTTAATTGTTTGACAATGACAGGTGTACCCTCAATCCCCGGAATAGAACGATCCCTATTTATTACGTACTATTAATGACATTTCAGGGTTAAATTGGTCGCTCGATAAAAGCGACATCATCAAACCCTAGAAAGCTAGTCAATCATGTCATGTTTAACGCATTACACATAGAGAAAGGCTATCAACTCAAGTGTACAACTTAGTATGGAAAAGTCCACCTAATTGCAATCCTCGTTAATTAAATTCGATCTTTGTACAAAACCTTTACTACTTTGATTCAAGTTTACACAAAACGAAAAGTCGATTTCATGTTCTTAAACCTAGCACCAATTATATAGAAACCCTAAGTGTTTGCAACCACATAAGATTAAAATACAAAAGTTATCTATAACGCAAATTTAATTAAACAAACCCACATAAGCAACTCTGTTATCACAATAATATGAATCTGAAAATTCTCAATTAATCATAAAAATTCTAGAAATTAATATTTGTTCAAACACATATGTCAACTAGTTCATAACCAACGAAATTCAAAGCAAAGGTTACAAAGGAGAATCGGATTACACCGTGAGATGGAGATGGTGATGAACGATTGATGTGGTGGTCTCTTGAATCTCGAAAGCAAGCTTCAAGAATGGTGGTGGATGATGATGCTCACGGCAATGCTTCTTCTCCCTTGGCCTTGCTTGAACTCGTGGAGATGACTAGAGGATGGAGAGAGGAGAGGAAAACCTCACGGCAACAAGAGCAAAATTTCTGATTTTTCTAAAGTGTAAATTGTATGGGGGAGAGGACCCCTTGACGTTGAGAAAAGGGGAGAATATATAGGGGCACGGCTAGGGTTCTCCAAGCAATCAGAAATTTCCACATCACTTCAACCAATGGTATGATGCCAAGTAAGCCTTGTGATGTGGTCCAACCAATCGTAGAATGCCAAGTAAGCCTTGGTGTGTCATCTAACCAATCAAAACTCTCCAAATTAATTCCCTAAATTCCTTTAATATATATCCTTGCCGAAATTATATAAGGATTTTCTGATTTTCTTCATTAATTTCGGCCAAGAATATCTTAGGAGAGAGTAATTGCCGAAATTCCATAAATAAATTCTTATTTGCTTCACCAATTTCGGCCACAAATATCCTTGGGAAAGTAATTGTCGAAATTCCATAAAAAAATGCTGATTTGCTTCACCATTTTCGGCCAAAAATCACATTTAAATCTTCCAAGAATATCTCTTTGCCCTTAAAAATCTCCCTTGAATTACTCCAATCAAAATCTTCAATTATATTTTCAGATTTTCATGTTGCCTCCTCCTTTTCCTCTTTGTATTTTACGGCAAACACATATATATTCTCCAAAAATATCTCTCATGTGTCACAAACCCTAATTTCCATGGGCCTTTATCCATTTGCCGAAATCCATAACCTCTTGAGAGTTCTTGGGCCTTTGTGCGTCACCTTCAAGCCATGTCATCTTCTAATGTCTTCAAGAAGCTTCTTTCAATGCCATGACACTTCATTTTTCTGCTTTCCTTTCTTGGTTGACTCAAGAGTCTTGTTTTGGCAGGGTTTCCTCTTCTGGACAAGGTTTCCTGGTTGAAACAGGATTTCCTGGTTGAACCAGGAAAACTTCATTTCTTCTTTTCAACTTATTTATGCAGCCCTTTGTATCTCATTTTGTCTCCTTCCAACATTGGCGAGCTCCTCTTTCCATTTGTGAGTTCATTTCCACTTTTTAGCTCCGAGGTCCTGAAAATAGAAACTAGTAAGAAAAATAGAAACTTTCCTAAAATGAAAAATGGCAACTTTCCTAAACTGAAAATGGAAACTTTCCAAAAATGAAAAATAGAAACTACAAAATAGAAACTTTCTACAAATAGGAACTTTCCCAATCGAAGAATGGAAACTTTCCTAAACAGAGTTTTATTAAGGAAATAACGCAGAAAATGTAGGGAAATGCAGTTAAAACGTCGCATTAAAATGCTCCTATCAAATTCCCCCACACTTAGCTTTTGCTAGTCCCTTAGCAAAATCACACAAAGACACACACTAAGACTCAACGAAAATTTAAAGACTCAACCAAACGAAAATTCTATTGCCCTTCAACTTTTTGTCTCAGCAATCTCTTACTTTCACAACACGAAGATTAGCACTTAACCAAGAGTCAATGTTTAAGCATTCCAGAGTTAATTGAAACACATAATTTACACATACACAAGTAGGACTTGGTTGTAACAATGGTGATGGGTTCTGTCAAGCATGTTTCAAACAAGTTTGATTCAATCCTCACAAGGCATATCCACTCTTTCTTCTCTCAGAATTCAAGGCAATGCTTAAAAGCTTATACGCTCAAGTATATGTGAAAGATAGCAAGTATATCACATATTATATGAAACGAAAGCACATGCATACATTTTTCTTTTAAAGATCTCATGAAAGGTACCAACTACTTGCACAGATGGACCCAAGCCATATGTTCAACTCTTGTAACTCATCTCCACATCAAGGGCTGTCCCATCTTAAGGATCAAGAAGGTCTTCTCAAGGGTTGTAATGGGGCCATGGCTCAAGGTTTAAAGAAACGAAGGGTAAGGAATTTTAACAAGGTGTCCTAAAAACCTAGTAGAGCTCATGCAGATGTAAAGAGACTTCTAGAAATCCACCAATTATGCAAAAACGTCACTTCTCATAGAGGTTTTATAAAAGGGCCTAATGTCTTCATGTTGGGCCCTAACTTCACTCTAAACTTCCTTTGAACTCTAGTGAATTGGACAAAGGCCAAATTTTTTGTAATGGCCATCAATTCAAAACAAACTCCAAACTCACCAAGTATGGGGGACTAAAATCCATAGACTTATTTTTCTTTCCTTCCTTTTTCTTTCTAGCCGTGTAAATTTTTTTCTTTTTTTTTCTTTTTTTTTACGGCTCCACATATATTTTTCCATGGACAAGTCTACCCCCACACTTGAACTTTCACCTCTTCTCAATCTTCATTCTCAGTGCCAAATCCTTAAGTAAAGTCCCAAAAGATAGCTCCACTAAGTTTTTAGAACAAAGGGTAAGAGTGTAGCTATACTAAGGTTCAGGGTTAAGGATTTTAAGGGTGATGAAAGAAAAGGCTTAATGTAGGCTAAAAAGGTTTATCTAGGGGAGTCCCACGACGGGCACAATTAAGGACACAGGTTTGTTTGGCAATGGTGGTAATTCCTAGGTTGCCTCTATCCCTTCCAGAATCAGGGCCATGTATTGATAAACGTCTCAACAAGCACAAGAGCGAATTCTAGCATTCTCTAGTTCATCAAACTTAATCTATGGCAAGCAGTCAATCAACATGAAAGAATAATGAGATCATCAAAACATCGCCAAGAAAATAAGAATATATTTTTCATTTCTCTCCAAGAAAAAGGGACATGGGCTCAAATATCTCACATAGGTTTATATGAATCAAAACTCATCTTAACATGCTCATATTCTGTACCAAAGTCACGAAATCCATATCCACTACACATGCATACATTTTCATATATCTCAATTAACCAAAGAATACCATTTTAGAAATCATCTCAATTTTGTGATCCTGTTTTAATCATGATTTCAGAGATATAGAATCATCCTAGACAGTTGAAAGGGCATCCTAAGACTCAAAACAAAAACAAAAGCAACGAAAATTTTTAAATTTTTGACATTTTTCAATTTTTTTGTATTTTTCAATATATGACTCAAGATAAAAGTGTAAATCCCTTCCCCCACACTTAAATATTGCATTGTCCTCAATGTAATCAATCATAAGCATGCAATGAAACAATTAAGCATATAGGAATGGAATTTACGAAAAGACTACAAAAATAAAGGAGAAAATTATAAAGTAAAAGAAATAGCGAAAGAGAAAGCAAATCTGTGTTATTGAAGACTCCTTCACAGCTGCTTCTGAATTGGGTTGCCTCCCAAGAAGCGCTTGAATTTAACGTCTTTCAGCCAGACGGTACCTCCATTAAATAAAGTTAGTGACTATAATTAACAAAGAAATACAAAAAAAGAAAAAATATAAACAAGTATAACAAGTTAGTGAATTACAAACTACAAGTAATATTAACAAGTTAAGTACACAAGTTAACAAGTCAGTACATAAGACACAAGTTAAGTACACAAGTGAGTAAAAAAAAAAAAAACACGAAAAATATTTACACAAGTGTTTTTTTTTTTTTCTTTTCTTTCTTTGTACGAAAATACTTACAAATATTTACATTCTTTCCTTTCCTTTACAATTATTTTCAACACTTAGGTACGGGAACAGGGAGTCTCGATGTGCAATGGGACTAAAACAGCTACCCTTTTCAAGACTATGTTTAATCCAATATACCTTAGTGAATCACAATATTTTCGTTTGTTATATATATCATTGATATCAAATTAAATTCCAAGCGGTAAATCAAGAGGACGTGCGGCCCAAGTGATAGGAGCATTTTAATGCGACGTTTTAACTGCATTTCCCTACATTTTCTGCGTTATTTCCTTAATAAAACTCTATTTAGGAAAGTTTCCATTCTTTGATTGGGAAAGTTCCTCTTTGTAGAAAGTTTCTATTTTTGTAGTTTCTATTTATCATTTTTAGTAAGTTTCCATTTTCGGTAGTTTCTATTTTTCATTTTTAGAAAGTTTCCCATTTTCAGTTTAGGAAAGTTGCCATTTTTCATTTTTAGGAAAGTTTCTATTTTTCTTACTAGTTTCTATTTTCAGGACCTCCGAGCTAGAAAGTGGAAATGAACTCATAAATGGAAAGAGGAGCTTGCGAACTACAAGGGGAGCAAAGATGAAGAACAATGAGCCACAGAAATGAGCAGAAATGAAGTTGTAGAAAGTTTCTATTTTTGTAGTTTCTATTTATCATTTTTAGTAAGTTTCCATTTTCGGTAGTTTCTATTTTTTCATTTTTAGAAAGTTTCCCATTTTCAGTTTAGGAAAGTTGCCATTTTTCATTTTTAGGAAAGTTCTATTTTTCTTACTAGTTTCTATTTTCAGGACCTCCGAGCTAGAAAGTGGAAATGAACTCATAAATGGAAAGAGGAGCTTGCGAACTACAAGGGGAGCAAAGATGAAGAACAATGAGCCACAGAAATGAGCAGAAATGAAGTTGTAGAAAGTTTCTATTTTGTAGTTTCTATTTATCATTTTTAGTAAGTTTCCATTTTCGGTAGTTTCTATTTTTTCATTTTTAGAAAGTTTCCCATTTTCAGTTTAGGAAAGTTGCCATTTTTCATTTTTAGGAAAGTTTCTATTTTTCTTACTAGTTTCTATTTTCAGGACCTCCGAGCTAGAAAGTGGAAATGAACTCATAAATGGAAAGAGGAGCTTGCGAACTACAAGGGGAGCAAAGATGAAGAACAATGAGCCACAGAAATGAGCAGAAATGAAGAGAAGAAGTTTTCCTGGTCCAACCAGGAAACCCTGCGGAAAGGAGGAAGGCTTCCCTAGCAAGTTTCCAACGCAACCATGAAAAAGAAATGGAAAAATAATGTGTTTTGCGTTGGAAAATGAGAAGGCTTGAAGATGAAGCAACGAGGCCCAAGAACTCTTTGGATTTTCGGCAAATTGGATAATGGCCCATCAAAGCCCATGACATTAGGGTTTGTGACGCAAACCCTAGCCCTTAAAGATGTTTGCCGTGAATTTGCAAGAGAGAAACAAGGAGGAGGCGTCCAAAAATCAGAAAATAATAAGAAGATTTCGGTGGAGATTTTCTAGGGCTATTTTTATGGAAAGAAAATCTACTTGAAGAAACCCTAGAAGACCTAGCCGTCCAAGCCAAGAGGAAATCAAGGAATTGCCGTGCAAAATAAAGAAGAAACCCTAGAGAATTCGGCAAAGATTTTATCTAGAGAGTTTTAAGGAAAGAAAATATGTGTGGAGACCAAGAAAAGCTCAAAGAAGTCTAGATACATTCCTATATTCCCTAAAGAGTTTTGGCCGAAATAAAGAGAAAAATCAGAATATTATCAAGGGAATTTCGGCAAGAATTATTTAGGGAATTAAATGGAATTTTGTGATTGGTTGCACCACCTCATAAGGCTTATGTGGCAAGCAAGCATTGGAGGAAATTATGTGGAGTTATATCATTGTGCCGTGAGATTACTAGGGTTACAAGGCTTGGAGAACAAAGGAAGCCGTCCCCTATATATTCATCTCTTCTTTCAACGTCAAGGGTTCCAAGTTCCATTCTTTACGTTTACACTTTGAGAAAATAATTCAGAAAACTCTTTAGACTAGCCGTGCTCCTCTCCATCCTCTAGGGTAACCACAAAGTGCAAGCAAGGCCAAGGAAGAAGAAGACAAGCCGTGCACACCATCCACCCTCCACCTTGAAGATTGCTTTCGAAATTCAAGAGACCACATCATCACTTCATTCATCTCATCTTCATCACGGTGTAATCCGATTCTCCTTGTACCTTTGCTTTGTATTTTCGTTGGTTTTGCCTTAGTTGACACATATGTATGAACAAGTATTGTTTTCTGAAATTTTATGATGAATTGTTAATTTTCAGATTCATATATTGCGATTTATGGTTGCTTTTGTGTGAGTGTTTGATTAAATTTGCATGATAGAAATCTTTTGTATGATAATCTTGAATGGTTCGAAACATTTAGGGTTTTTATGTGATTGTTGCTACGAATTCGAGAACATGGATCAACTTTTTGGTTTTGTGTTCTTGAATCGATAAGTAGTAAAGGTTTTGTACAAAAACCGAATTTAATCGAAGAAGATTGCAATTAGGTGGACTTTTTCATACTAAGTTGCACATTTGAGTTGATAGCCTTTCTAGGTGCTTATTGCGTTAAACATGTATGATTGACTAGCTTTCTAGGGCTTGAATGCATGTTTGATAGGATTAATCTAGGTGCTTTCGCTTAGGTTAATTAGCGTTGAAAGTAAAATATGGGAAATTGTTTGCTTTTGAACGTTTCACATGATCAACTCCTCTTGCATGACTATGATGAACAATGATGAACTTGAATCAATTTTAATCATGAGTTTCGACTTTGATCTTTGTTCTTACATTCCATTTATATTTTATGTTTTGCGTTTTTAATTATTTAGTTAGCTTTTATTTCGAAAATAGAAAACCAAAATCAAAAATCCCCCCTTTTTCGTAAATATGTATATATTTTGTTTTATTTTTGTAAATATTATACTTTGTTTTAATTTTAATTGTTTAATTGTTTGATAATGACAGGTGTACCCTCAATCCCGGAATAGAACGATCCCTATTTACTTTATACTACTAATGACATTCAGGGTTAAATTGGTCGCTTCCTCAGAGCGTATCAATTTTTGGCGCCGTTGCCGGGGATTGAAAATCATTTGTCACTTTGTGAATAATATGTGTTTTGTTTATATTGTGACCGAAAAAAAAAAAAAAAAAAAAAAATTACTTGTTAATTATTTTGTTTATAATTGTCGAAAATTAGTAATTACTTACTTAGGTTGCTATTTATATTGTTGAATACGAATTTTTATTGTAAGTTGTAAATTAAAGAAGGAATAGGTGAAGTCGTGTTTATTAATATTGGCCTAAACCCCTTATTGGTACCTAGTCCAGGTCCCTTAAGGTTGAGGGCGGCCTTTATTAACATTCATTGAACTGTCTTCACACTTAGGACCTTTTATATCCAAGTAAGTATAGCCTATGTGGGATGGTGTCTAGGAAGGGGACAACGCTCATGACTGGTTCTTGGATTCAGAAGTGCTTACAAATGGGCGTAAACCTCAATGAGGGAGTAGCCTATGCCAAAATGGATCCTACCTCTTGTGTTCGTCCTCCCCTACCTGGCCATTTCAGTAAGGTTGCCCAAAGGATGTAGGAGGGACTTAGTGTCTTGACGATTATACTTGGGCCGCACGTCCACTTGATTTACCGCTTGGAATTTAATTCGAAATCAATGGTATTTATAACAAAAGAAAATGTTGTGATGCACCTAAGGTATATTGGATTAAACATAGTCTTGAAAAGGGTAGCTGTTTCAGTTCCATTGCACATCGAGACTCCCTGTTCCCGTACCTAAGTGTTGAAATAATTGTAAAGAAAAGGAAAGAATAGAAGTAATTTTACTTAATTCGTAAAAAAAAAAAAAAAAAAAAAAAATAATAATAATAATAATAATAATAATAATAATTAGATGTGAATAGTGACGTTTTGTTTGTTTGTGTGAAAGTTTTGTGTAAATGGTGTCTAATCTTGTTAAACAAAGGAAATGTAAAGAATTAATTGTGAATATTGTTAAATTCTTGATTGTTATAAGTGTGTAAAATCGTATGAGTAGATAAGGGTCCTTTTGTAATATTGGCCTTAACCCTTCATTAGTGCCTTTCTGAGGTCTTTTGAGGTTGAGGGCGGCTTTTATTAACATTTGGAGAACTGTCTAACACATGAGTTCTTTTCAAGCTGAGTAAGGGGCATATAGGTGGTGTCTTAGGTTGAGACCCTGGGTGATGGGTTCAAATTGGATCTCAGAGATACTATAGACTGTGCGTAAACCACAATGTGGAGTAGCCAATAGGGGCCTAAACCTCAATGAGGGAGTAGCTTCCGTAGTGTCACCAAAATGAGTCCTCCCTCTCACTTACCTCTTAATCTGGCCATCTAGCCTTCTGAAACAAAGGAAGTGACTTATGTCTAGGCGACTATCCCTAGATCGTATCTCACCAATAGTAGTGGTTTCTATTGGGCTCGACTTACAACTTGTAATCAATTGAGATATTAACTTTATTTTGTAAAGATAATAAGATACTTGAACATAACCTCCACTTATAAATTGTGTTGTTTTGTACATTTTATACTTGTATAAACTTCTAACGTGGTTTATTTGTGAAAAGATTGTGGATAGTTTGTAATTTATACTCTATTTATACTTGTATAAATCATAAATAGTAAATTCGTGAATAGGAACTTGTGAATAGTGACTCGTGAATAGTAAAGTTGATGTATAAATCACTAATTTGTAATTAACTCACTTTATACTTTGCTAACTTCTTTGAATTTTGATGATGTTCAGGATTCCTATGAATGACCGAGCCTTTTAGACCCTCTACACTAAAGGAAATTGAAGCAAGGCTCGCTCGTTTGAAGGGTCCTTCACTCCTTGAGTTCACAAGCCCTTCTCCTTCAACATACAAAGAGTACACATTTAACGAGCAAGGGAAGAGGACCTACTGTTCTGAGGAGTCTACATCACCTACACCAAGTCCATCTCCTCCTTCACGTTCACCTTCACCTGTGATTTCGTCCAACTCTACACCACCACCTTCACCGCCACCTGAAGAAGTCAGGAAGAGAGAATGGCATCTATTAGGGAACTCTCCACCGCAACTGTTGAAGGAGGACCCCCTACAGGCATAGTGTACCCTGCCCCTGCAGCTGGAAGACAGGCAGAGTTTGAGCTTAAGAGTGGATTGTTGCACAAGCTCCCTATGTTCCATGGCCTCAATATGGAGGACGCGAACAAGCATATCAGAGAATTTCAGTCTGTATGTGCTAACATGCAACCACAAGGAGCAGATGAAAACATTCTGAAGATGAAGGCATTTCCGTTCTCCTTAGCTGACAGAGCCAAAGATTGGCTATATGAGCTTCCTGCTGGTCGTATCACATCATGGGAAACAATGAGAAAGGCCTTCTTGGAAAAATACTTCCCAGCTTCCAAGGTCATCACACTCAGGAAGAAGCTTAGTGGAATAGAGCAGGCCCATGATGAGTCCTATGCTGCCTACTACGAGAGGTTCAATTCCCTACTTGCACAATGCCCTCAACATCAAATGAAGGATGAGACCTTACTTACATGCTTTTACGAAGGACTCTTACCCTTGGAAAGGCAAATGTTGGATGCTGCAGCTGGTGGAGCTTTTGTGGATAAGTCACCTGCGGTTGGGAAGGAACTTATAGCTAATCGTGCCCTAAACTCCCAACAGTATGAGGGTGTGAGACAACCCACTCGTAGGGTAAATGAGGTGAGCACTAGTCCTGCCATTGCGGATCAATTGAGCAAACTCACCCTTCTTGTGAACAAGGTGGCGACTACTCAAGGCCATGGAGGACCCTCTGCTTGTGGGGTATGCTTTACTCAAGGACATCCTACGGATCAATGTCCTCAACTGAGTGAGAATGGTGGTTGGGAGTCTGTGAATGCTATAGGAGGCTATCAAGGGAACCAAGGGGGTTCCCAACGTCCAAGGTATGATCCATATTCGAATACCTATAACCCTGGATGGAGGACCACCCCAACTTCAAGTGGACCAACAATGAAAATGTTCAGAACCCTCTTGGTGGCAGTTTCCAACGTCCTCAAGGACCTCCCTATCAAAGACCTTACATGCCTCCTCAACATAACATAGGGAATTCCAATTCTCACTATGATAAGACGATAGAGGCATTGACTAATTCTACTCAGGCATTGACTAGTGCCACACAGACTTTGCTTCAAGGACAACAGACCAATGCCAAGGACATGCAGAGCTCAAGAAGCAAATGGGACAAGTGGTGGACTTCATGACCAAGTTTCATGAGAGTGGTAAGCTTCCGAGCAACACAATTCCAAACCCAAAGGAGGCTTTGAAGGTTCCACCAACTGAGGAGAAGAGGAAACCACGTCTAGGCTGAGAAGACGTTAAAACCAAGCGCTACTTGGGAGGCAACCCATGCAAATCAGATTTGCTTTCTTTATCCTTATCTTTTATTTTTCGTTTTTGCTTTTTGAATTTAGTATTATTTTCGTAAATTTCATCCCTATATGCTTAAGTGTTTCATTGCATGCTTTTAATTGATTACATTGAGGACAATGCAATATTTAAGTGTGGGGAAGGGATTTACACTTTGTCTGAGTCATATGTTGAAAATACAAAAAAAAAAAAAAAAAATTGAAAAATGTCAAAAAGTCAAAATTTCGTTGCTTTTGTTTTGTTTTGAGTCTTAGGATGCCCTTTCAACTGTCTAGGATGATTCTATATCTCTGAAATCATGACTAAAAGAGGATCACAAAATTGAGATGATTTAAACACGGTATTCTTTGGTTAATTGAGATATATGAAAAATATATGCCTTGTAGTGGATATGGATTTCGAAACTTTGGTACAGAATATGAGCATGTTAAGATGAGTTTTGATTCATATAAACCCATGTGAGATAATTGAGCCCATGTCCCTTTTCCTTGGAGTGAATCGAAAATATATATATTCTTATTTCTTGGCGATGTTTTGATGATCTCATTATTCTTTCATCTTGATGACTACTTGCCATAGATTAAGTTTGATGGACTAGAGAATGCTAGAATTCGCTCTTGTGCTTGTTGAGACGTTATCAATACATGGCCCTGATTCTGGAAGGATAGAGGCACCCTAGGAATTACCACCATTGCCAAATAAACCTGTGTCCCTAATTGTGCCCGTCGTGGGACTCCCCTAGATAAGCCCCTTTGAGCCTACATTGAGCCTTTTCATTCATCACCCTTAAAACCCTTAACCATGAAGCTTAGTATAGTTACAACCTTACCCTTGTTCTAAGAACTTAGTGGAGCTATCTTTTGAGATATACTTCGTGGGTTTGGTGCTAAGGATGAAAATTGAGAAGAGGTGAAAGTTCAAGTGTGGGGGTAGACTTGTCCATAAAAAAAAAAAAAAAAAAAGTATATGTGAAAGCCGTGAAAAATGAAAGAAAAGAAAATTGTGTACGGCTAGAAAAGAAAGAAAAATGTTTATGGATTTTAGTCCCTCATACTTAGTGATTTTGGAGTTTACTTTGAACTGAAGGCCCACTACTGAAAAATTTGGCCTTTGTCCATTCACTATAGTTCAGGGGAAGTTTACAATGAAGATTGGGCCCAACATGAAGACATTAGGCCCCTTTTATGTTACCTCTAGGGAAAGTGACGTTTTGCAATGCCTTGGTGGATTTCTTGAGGTCTCTACATTTACATATGCTCTACTAGGTTTTTAGGACACTTTGATAAATCCTTACCTTTCATTTCTTTAAACCTTGAGCCCTAGCCCCATTACAACCTTTGAGAAGACCTTCTTGATCCTTAAGATGGGACAGCCCTTGATGTGGAGATGAGTTACAAGAGTTGAACCTATGGCTTGGGTCCATCTGTGCAAGTAGTTGATATCCTTCATGAGATCTTTAAAGAAAATTATACATGTGCTTTCGTTTCTTACATTATGTGATATACTTGCTATCTGTCACATATACTTGAGTGTATAAGCTTCTAAGCATTGCCATGATCTGAGAGAAGAAAGAGGGATATACCTTGTGAGATTTGAATCAAACTTGTTTGAAACATGCTTAACAGAAACCATCACCATTGTTTCAACCAAGTCCTACTTGTGTATATGTAAATTATGTGTTTAATTAACTCTCGAATGCCTAAACATGGAATCTTGATTGAGTGCTAATCTTGGTGTTGTGAAAGTAAGAGATGCTGAGACAAATAGTTGAAGGCAATAGAGTCTTGTTTGTAAAGTCTTTAATTTTCGTTGAGTCTTAGTATGTGTCTTAGTGTGATTTTGCTAAGGGACTAGCAAAAGCTAAGTGTGGGGAATTTGATAGGAGCATTTTAATGCGACGTTTTAACTGCATTTCCCTACATTTTCTGCGTTATTTCCTTAATAAAACTCTGTTTAGGAAAGTTTCCATTCTTTGATTGGGAAAGTTCCTCTTTGTAGAAAGTTTCTATTTTGTAGTTTCTATTTATCATTTTAGTAAGTTTCCATTTTCGGTAGTTTCTATTTTCATTTTTAGAAAGTTTCCCATTTTCAGTTTAGGAAAGTTGCCATTTTCATTTTTAGGAAAGTTTCTATTTTCTTACTAGTTTCTATTTTCAGGACCTCCGAGCTAGAAAGTGGAAATGAACTCATAAATGGAAAGAGGAGCTTGCGAACTACAAGGGGAGCAAAGATGAAGAACAATGAGCCACAGAAATGAGCAGAAATGAAGAGAAGAAGTTTTCCTGGTCCAACCAGGAAACCCTGCGGAAAGGAGGAAGGCTTCCCTAGCAAGTTTCCAACGCAACCATGAAAAAGAAATGGAAAAATAATGTGTTTGCGTTGGAAAATGAGAAGGCTTGAAGATGAAGCAACGAGGCCCAAGAACTCTTTGGATTTTCGGCAAATTGGATAATGGCCCATCAAAGCCCATGACATTAGGGTTTGTGACGCAAACCCTAGCCCTTAAAGATGTTTGCCGTGAATTTGCAAGAGAGAAACAAGGAGGAGGCGTCCAAAAATCAGAAAATAATAAGAAGATTTCGGTGGAGATTTCTAGGGCTATTTTTATGGAAAGAAAATCTACTTGAAGAAACCCTAGAAGACCTAGCCGTCCAAGCCAAGAGGAAATCAAGGAATTGCCGTGCAAAATAAAGAAGAAACCCTAGAGAATTCGGCAAAGATTTTATCTAGAGAGTTTTAAGGAAAGAAAATATGTGTGGAGACCAAGAAAAGCTCAAAAGAAGTCTAGATACATTCCTATATTCCCTAAAGAGTTTTGGCCGAAATAAAGAGAAAAATCAGAATATTATCAAGGGAATTTCGGCAAGAATTATTTAGGGAATTAAATGGAATTTTGTGATTGGTTGCACCACCTCATAAGGCTTATGTGGCAAGCAAGCATTGGAGGAAATTATGTGGAGTTATATCATTGTGCCGTGAGATTACTAGGGTTACAAGGCTTGGAGAACAAAGGAAGCCGTCCCCTATATATTCATCTCTTCTTTCAACGTCAAGGTTCCAAGTTCCATTCTTTACGTTTACACTTGAGAAAATAATTCAGAAAACTCTTTAGACTAGCCGTGCTCCTCTCCATCCTCTAGGGTAACCACGAAGTGCAAGCAAGGCCAAGGAAGAAGAAGACAAGCCGTGCACACCATCCACCCTCCACCTTGAAGATTGCTTTCGAAATTCAAGAGACCACATCATCACTTCATTCATCTCATCTTCATCACGGTGTAATCCGATTCTCCTTGTACCTTTGCTTTGTATTTTCGTTGGTTTTGCCTTAGTTGACACATATGTATGAACAAGTATTGTTTTCTGAAATTTATGATGAATTGTTAATTTCAGATTCATATATTGCGATTTATGGTTGCTTTTGTGTGAGTGTTTGATTAAATTTGCATGATAGAAATCTTTTGTATGATAATCTTGAATGGTTCGAAACATTTAGGGTTTTTATGTGATTGTTGCTACGAATTCGAGAACATGGATCAACTTTTTGGTTTTGTGTTCTTGAATCGATAAGTAGTAAAGGTTTTGTACAAAAACCGAATTTAATCGAAGAAGATTGCAATTAGGTGGACTTTTCATACTAAGTTGCACATTTGAGTTGATAGCCTTTCTAGGTGCTTATTGCGTTAAACATGTATGATTGACTAGCTTTCTAGGGCTTGAATGCATGTTTGATAGGATTAATCTAGGTGCTTTCGCTTAGGTTAATTAGCGTTGAAAGTAAAATATGGGAAATTGTTTGCTTTTGAACGTTTCACATGATCAACTCTCTTGCATGACTATGATGAACAATGATGAACTTGAATCAATTTTAATCATGAGTTTCGACTTTGATCTTTGTTCTTACATTCCATTTATATTTTTATGTTTTTGCGTTTTTAATTATTTAGTTAGCTTTTATTTCGAAAATAGAAAACCAAAATCAAAAATCCCCCCTTTTTCGTAAATATGTATATATTTTGTTTTATTTTTGTAAATATTATACTTTGTTTTAATTTTAATTGTTTAATTGTTTGATAATGACAGGTGTACCCTCAATCCCCGGAATAGAACGATCCCTATTTACTTTATACTACTAATGACATTTCAGGGTTAAATTGGTCGCTTCCTCAGAGCGTATCACCAAGTATAGTCGTCTAGACACCAAGTCTCTCCTACATCCTTTGGGCAACCTTACTGAAATGGCCAGGTAGGGGAGGGCGACCACGAGAGGTAGAATCCATTTTGGCATGAGCTACTCCCACATTGTGGTTTAGGCCCATTTGTAAGCACTTCTGGATTCAAGAACCTGTCATGAGCGTTGTCCCCTTCTTAGACACCATCCCACATAGGCTATACTTACTTGGATGAAAAAGATCCTAAGTGTGAAGACAGTTCAATGAATGTTAATAAAGGCCGCCCTCAACCTTAAGGGACCTGGACTAGGTATCAATAAGGGGTTTAGGCCAATATTAATAAACACGACTTCACCTATTCCTTCTTTAATTTATAACTCACAAATAAAATTCGTATTCAGTAATATAAATAACAACCTAAGTAAATAATTAACTAATTAACTAACAAATTAGAGAATTACAAACAATTAACAAGTAAATTTTTTTTTTTTCGAACACAACATATAAACAAAACAAATATTCACATATTTAACAAGAGATTTTTCATTCCCCGGCAACGGCGCCAAAAATTGATACAACTAAAAGCAAGCGCATAATTTAACCCTGAAATGTCATTAGTAGTACGTAATAAATAGGGATCGTTCTATTCCGGGGATTGAGGGTACACCTGTCATTGTCAAACAATTAAACAATTAAAATTAAAACAAGTATAATATTCACAAAGATATTCACAACTATAAACATTGTACACGAAAAGGGGGATTTTGTTTTTGGTTTTTCGAAAATAAAACTAAGTTAACAAAACAATTAAAATGCAAAAACATAAAAATACGAATGGAATGAGAGAACAAAGATCAAAATCGAAACATATGATTAAAATTGACTCAAACCCTAATATTGTTCATCTAAGTCATGAGAAAGGAGTTGATCGTGTGAAACATTCGAAAGCAAATGAATTCCCATTTTTTACTTTTCAATGCTAATTAACCTAAGCGAAAGCACCTAGATTAATCCTATCAAACATGCAATCAAACCCTAGAAAGCTAGTCAATCATGTCATGTTTAACGCATTACACATAGAGAAAGGCTATCAACTCAAGTGTACAACTTAGTATGGAAAAGTCCACCTAATTGCAATCCTCGTTAATTAAATTCGATCTTTGTACAAAACCTTTACTACTTTGATTCAAGTTTACACAAAACGAAAAGTCGATTTCATGTTCTTAAACCTAGCACCAATTATATAGAAACCCTAAGTGTTGCAACCACATAAGATTAAAATACAAAAGTTATCTATAACGCAAATTTAATTAAACAAACCCACATAAGCAACTCTGTTATCACAATAATATGAATCTGAAAATTCTCAATTAATCATAAAAATTCTAGAAATTAATATTTGTTCAAACACATATGTCAACTAGTTCATAACCAACGAAATTCAAAGCAAAGGTTACAAAGGAGAATCGGATTACACCGTGAGATGGAGATGGTGATGAACGATTGATGTGGTGGTCTCTTGAATCTCGAAAGCAAGCTTCAAGAATGGTGGTGGATGATGATGCTCACGGCAATGCTTCTTCTCCCTTGGCCTTGCTTGAACTCGTGGAGATGACTAGAGGATGGAGAGAGGAGAGGAAAACCTCACGGCAACAAGAGCAAAATTTCTGATTTTTCTAAAGTGTAAATTGTATGGGGGAGAGGACCCCTTGACGTTGAGAAAAGGGGAGAATATATAGGGGCACGGCTAGGGTTCTCCAAGCAATCAGAAATTTCCACATCACTTCAACCAATGGTATGATGCCAAGTAAGCCTTGTGATGTGGTCCAACCAATCGTAGAATGCCAAGTAAGCCTTGGTGTGTCATCTAACCAATCAAAACTCTCCAAATTAATTCCCTAAATTCCTTTAATATATATCCTTGCCGAAATTATATAAGGATTTTCTGATTTTCTTCATTAATTTCGGCCAAGAATATCTTAGGAGAGAGTAATTGCCGAAATTCCATAAATAAATTCTTATTTGCTTCACCAATTTCGGCCACAAATATCCTTGGGAAAGTAATTGTCGAAATTCCATAAAAAAATGCTGATTTGCTTCACCATTTTCGGCCAAAAATCACATTTAAATCTTCCAAGAATATCTCTTTGCCCTTAAAAATCTCCCTTGAATTACTCCAATCAAAATCTTCAATTATATTTTCAGATTTTCATGTTGCCTCCTCCTTTCCTCTTTGTATTTTACGGCAAACACATATATATTCTCCAAAAATATCTCTCATGTGTCACAAACCCTAATTTCCATGGCCTTTATCCATTTGCCGAAATCCATAACCTCTTGAGAGTTCTTGGGCCTTTGTGCGTCACCTTCAAGCCATGTCATCTTCTAATGTCTTCAAGAAGCTTCTTTCAATGCCATGACACTTCATTTTTCTGCTTTCCTTTCTTGGTTGACTCAAGAGTCTTGTTTTGGCAGGGTTTCCTCTTCTGGACAAGGTTTCCTGGTTGAAACAGGATTTCCTGGTTGAACCAGGAAAACTTCATTTCTTCTTTTCAACTTATTTATGCAGCCCTTTGTATCTCATTTTGTCTCCTTCCAACATTGGCGAGCTCCTCTTTCCATTTGTGAGTTCATTTCCACTTTTTAGCTCCGAGGTCCTGAAAATAGAAACTAGTAAGAAAAATAGAAACTTTCCTAAAATGAAAAATGGCAACTTTCCTAAACTGAAAATGGAAACTTTCCAAAAATGAAAAATAGAAACTACAAAAATAGAAACTTTCTACAAATAGGAACTTTCCCAATCGAAGAATGGAAACTTTCCTAAACAGAGTTTTATTAAGGAAATAACGCAGAAAATGTAGGGAAATGCAGTTAAAACGTCGCATTAAAATGCTCCTATCAACAGTGATTCTCCAAACTTCTCGCTTCTAAAGTTTAGGATTTGCTTTCTCTTTTCGTGAAATCGCATTTAAATCTTTGATGCAGCTAAAAGCAAGCACATAATTTAACCCTGAAAATATCGTTAGTAGTATAAGCAAATAGGGATCGTTCTATTCCGGGGATTGAGGGTACACCTGTCATTATCAAACAATTAAACAATTAAAATTAAAACAAAGTATAATATTCACAAAGATATTCACAACTATAAACATTGTACACGAAAAGGGGGGATTTTGTTTTTGGTTTTCGAAAATAAAACTAAGTTAACAAACAATTAAAATGCAAAAACATAAAAATACGAATGGAATGAGAGAACAAAGATCAAAATCGAAACATATGATTAAAATTGACTCAAACCCTAATATTGTTCATCTAAGTCATGAGAAAGGAGTTGATCATGTGAAACATTCGAAAGCAAATGAATTCCCATTTTTTACTTTTCAATGCTAATTAACCTAAGCGAAAGCACCTAGATTAATCCTATCAAACATGCAATCAAACCCTAGAAAGCTAGTCAATCATGTCATGTTTAACGCATTACACATAGAGAAAGGCTATCAACTCAAGTGTACAACTTAGTATGGAAAAGTCCACCTAATTGCAATCCTCGTTAATTAAATTCGATCTTTGCACAAAACCTTTACTACTTTGATTCAAGTTTACACAAAACGAAAAGTCGATTTCATGTTCTTAAACCTAGCACCAATTATATCAAAACCCTAAGTGTTTGCAACCACATAAGATTAAAATACAAAAGTTATCTATAACGCAAATTTAATTAAACAAACCCACATAAGCAACTCTCGAATCACAATAATATGAATCTGAAAATTCTCAATTAATCATAAAAATTCCAGAAATTAATATTTGTTCAAACACATATGTCAACTAGTTCATAACCAACGAAATTCAAAGCAAAGGTTACAAAGGAGAATCGGATTACACCGTGAGATGGGGATGGTGATGAACGATTGATGTGGTGGTCTCTTGAATCTCGAAAGCAAGCTTCAAGGTTGGAGATGGATGATGGATGCTCACGGCTATGCTTCTTCTCCCTTGGCCTTGCTTGAACTCGTGGAGATGACTAGAGGATGGAGAAACTCACGGCTATGCTAAGAAGATTTTCTGATTTTTTTCTAAAGTATAAATTGTATGGGGGAGAGGAACCCTTCTCAACGTCAAAGAGGTGGGTATATATAGGAGCACGGCTAGGGTTCACAAAGCAATCAGAAATTTCCACATAGCTTCCACCAATAGGAATTCGCCAAGTAAGCTTTGTGATGTGGTCCAACCAATCATAATTCTCTAAAATACCTCCCTAATATTAATTGCCGAATTTCCTTGAAATTATTCTGATTTTCTTCATGAATTTCGGCCAACATTCCTTTAGGGAATTTAGGGATGAATCTGGACGCCTTTGAGCTTTTCCTTGGTGCACACATATTTTCCTTCCATAAATATCTCCCTTGAATCTCTCTTTGCGTCATCTCCTTGATTATTTCTGATTTTCATGTTGGCAATCACACCAATTTACTCCTCCAACAATATTTCTTTCCATAAAAATCTCCCAAGAAAATCTCCTTTGATTTATTCCACGTGAAATTCTCAATCAATCACCTTAATTCCCACGTTGTCACCTTGTTTTCCTTAAGTATTACACGGCAAATTTAATCCCCAAGGAAAATATATTTTCCATTTTTTTAAAAAAAACTCTTCCTTGATTCTCTCCTTGCCATGTCATCTTCATGAAGCTTCTCGTTCCATTTATGAACTCAATTCAGCTTATTTATTCCAAAAACCTGAAAATAGAAGCTTTCTAAAATAAGAAATGGAAACTTTCTTAAACTAAAATGGAAACTTTCTAAAAATGGAAAATAGAAACTACAAAACGGAAACTTTCTACAATTACGAACTTTCCCATTCGAAGAATGGAAACTTTCCTAAACAGAGTTTTATTAAGGAAATAACGCAGAAAATATAGGGAAATAACAGTTAAAACGTCGCATTAAAATGCTCCTATCAATCTTTCAATGCGTTGTTCTAGTGACATTCAAAGCCATAGTTATTCTTTCAAACAATTTGATCACTTTGTTTCAATTTGAGTTTATGAACAGTGATTTTCCAAACTTCTCGCTTCTAGGGTTTAGGATTTGCTTTCGCTTTTAGTGAAATGACTTCTAAATCTTTAAATGCGTTGTTTTAGTGACATTCAAAGCCATAGTTATTCTTTCAAACAATTTGATCACTTTGTTTCAATTTGAGTAGATGAACAGTGATTTTCCAAACTTCTCCCTACTAGGGTTTAGGATTTGCTTTCTCTTTTCGTGAAATAATGGCTTCTAAATCTTTAAATGCGTTGTTCTAGTGACATTCAAAGGCATAGTTATTCTTTCAAATAATTTGATCACTTTGTTTCAATTTGAGTAGTTGAACAGTGATTCTCCAAACTTCTCGCTTCTAAAGTTTAGGATTTGCTTTCTCTTTTCGTGAAATCGCATTTAAATCTTTCAATGCGTTGTTCTAGTGACATTCAAAGCCATAGTTATTCTTTCAAACAATTTGATCACTTTGTTTCAATTTGAGTTTATGAACAGTGATTTTCCAAACTTCTCGCTTCTAGGGTTTGGATTTGCTTTCGCTTTTAGTGAAATGACTTCTAAATCTTTAAATGCGTTGTTTTAGTGACATTCAAAGCCATAGTTATTCTTTCAAACAATTTGATCACTTTGTTTCAATTTGAGTAGATGAACAGTGATTTTCCAAACTTCTCCCTACTAGGGTTTAGGATTTGCTTTCTCTTTTCGTGAAATAATGGCTTCTAAATCTTTAAATGCGTTGTTCTAGTGACATTCAAAGGCATAGTTATTCTTTCAAATAATTTGATCACTTTGTTTCAATTCGAGTAGTTGAACAGTGATTCTCCAAACTTCTCGCTTCTAAAGTTTAGGATTTGCTTTCTCTTTTCGTGAAATCGCATTTAAATCTTTCAATGCGTTGTTCTAGTGACATTCAAAGCCATAGTTATTCTTTCAAACAATTTGATCACTTTGTTTCAATTTGAGTTTATGAACAGTGATTTTCCAAACTTCTCGCTTCTAGAGTTTAGGATTTGCTTTCGCTTTTAGTGAAATGACTTCTAAATCTTAAATGCGTTGTTTTAGTGACATTCAAAGCCATAGTTATTCTTTCAAACAATTTGATCACTTTGTTTCAATTTGAGTTATGAACAGTGATTGTTCAAACTTCTCGCTTCTAGGGTTTAGCATTTGCTTTCGATTTTAGTGAAATGACTTCTAAATCTTTAAATGCGTTGTTCTAGTGACATTCAATGCCATAGTTATTCATTCAAATAATTTGATCACTTTGTTTCAATTTGAGTAGATGAACAGTGATTTTCCAAACTTCTCCCTTCTAAAGTTTAGGATTTGCTTTCTCTTTTCGTGAAATCGCTTCTAAATCTTTCAATGCGTTGTTCTAGTGACATTCAAAGCCATAGTTATTCTTTCAAACAATTTGATCACTTTGTTTCAATTTGAGTAGATGAACAGTGATTTTCCAAACTTTTCCCTTCTAGGGTTTAGGATTTGCTTTCTCTTTTCGTGAAATAATGGCTTCTAAATCTTTAAATGCGTTGTTCTAGTGACATTCAAAGGCATAGTTATTCTTTCAAATAATTTGATCACTTTGTTTCAATTTGAGTAGTTGAACAGTGATTCTCCAAACTTCTCGCTTCTAAAGTTTAGGATTTGCTTTCTCTTTTCGTGAAATCGCATTTAAATCTTTCAATGCGTTGTTCTAGTGACATTCAAAGCCATAGTTATTCTTTCAAACAATTTGATCACTTTGTTTCAATTTGAGTTTATGAACAGTGATTTTCCAAACTTCTCGCTTTTAGGGTTTAGGATTTGCTTTCGCTTTTAGTGAAATGACTTCTAAATCTTTAAATGCGTTGTTTTAGTGACATTCAAAGCCATAGTTATTCTTTCAAACAATTTGATCACTTTGTTTCAATTTGAGTAGATGAACAGTGATTTTCCAAACTTGTCCCTACTAGGGTTTAGGATTTGCTTTCTCTTTTCGTGAAATAATGGCTTCTAAATCTTTAAATGCGTTGTTCTAGTGACATTCAAAGGCATAGTTATTCTTTCAAATAATTTGATCACTTTGTTTCAATTCGAGTAGTTGAACAGTGATTCTCCAAACTTCTCGCTTCTAAAGTTTAGGATTTGCTTTCTCTTTTCGTGAAATCGCATTTAAATCTTTCAATGCGTTGTTCTAGTGACATTCAAAGCCATAGTTATTCTTTCAAACAATTTGATCACTTTGTTTCAATTTGAGTTTATGAACAGTGATTTTCCAAACTTCTCGCTTCTAGGGTTTAGGATTTGCTTTCGCTTTTAGTGAAATGACTTCTAAATCTTTAAATGCGTTGTTTTAGTGACATTCAAAGCCATAGTTATTCTTTCAAACAATTTGATCACTTTGTTTCAATTTGAGTTTATGAACAGTGATTGTCCAAACTTCTCGCTTCTAGGGTTTAGCATTTGCTTTCGATTTTAGTGAAATGAGTTATAAATCTTTAAATGCGTTGTTCTAGTGACATTCAAAGCCATAGTTATTCTTTCAAATAATTTGATCACTTTGTTTCAATTTGAGTAGATGAACAGTGATTTTCCAAACTTTTCCCTTCTAGGGTTTAGGATTTGCTTTCTCTTTTCGTGAAATAATGGCTTCTAAATCTTTAAATGCGTTGTTCTAGTGACATTCAAAGGCATAGTTATTCTTTCAAACAATTTGATCACTTTGTTTCAATTTGAGTAGATGAACAGTGATTTTCCAGACTTCTCCTACTAGGGTTTAGGATTTGCTTTCTCTTTTCGTGAAATAATGGCTTCTAAATCTTTAAATGCGTTGTTCTAGTGACATTCAAAGGCATAGTTATTCTTTCAAATAATTTGATCACTTTGTTTCAATTTGAGTAGTTGAACAGTGATTCTCCAAACTTCTCGCTTCTAAAGTTTAGGATTTGCTTTCTCTTTTCGTGAAATCGCATTTAAATCTTTCAATGCGTTGTTCTAGTGACATTCAAAGCCATAGTTATTCTTTCAAACAATTTGATCACTTTGTTTCAATTTGAGTTTATGAACAGTGATTTTCCAAACTTCTCGCTTCTAGGGTTTAGGATTTGCTTTCGCTTTTAGTGAAATGACTTCTAAATCTTTAAATGCGTTGTTTTAGTGACATTCAAAGCCATAGTTATTCTTTCAAACAATTTGATCACTTTGTTTCAATTTGAGTAGATGAACAGTGATTTTCCAAACTTTCCCTACTAGGGTTTAGGATTTGCTTTCTCTTTTCGTGAAATAATGGCTTCTAAATCTTTAAATGCGTTGTTCTAGTGACATTCAAAGGCAAAGTTATTCTTTCAAATAATTTGATCACTTTGTTTCAATTGGAGTAGTTGAACAGTGATTCTCCAAACTTCTCGCTTCTAAAGTTTAGGATTTGCTTTCTCTTTTCGTGAAATCGCATTTAAATCTTTCAATGCGTTGTTCTAGTGACATTCAAAGCCATAGTTATTCTTTCAAACAATTTGATCACTTTGTTTCAATTTGAGTTTATGAACAGTGATTTTCCAAACTTCTCGCTTCTAGGGTTTTGGATTTGCTTTCGCTTTTAGTGAAATGACTTCTAAATCTTTAAATGCGTTGTTTTAGTGACATTCAAAGCCATAGTTATTCTTTCAAACAATTTGATCACTTTGTTTCAATTTGAGTTTATGAACAGTGATTGTCCAAACTTCTCGCTTCTAGGGTTTAGCATTTGCTTTCGATTTTAGTGAAATGACTTCTAAATCTTTAAATGCGTTGTTCTAGTGACATTCAATGCCATAGTTATTCATTCAAATAATTTGATCACTTTGTTTCAATTTGAGTAGATGAACAGTGATTTTCCAAACTTCTCCCTTCTAAAGTTTAGGATTTGCTTTCTCTTTTCGTGAAATCGCTTCTAAATCTTTCAATGCGTTGTTCTAGTGACATTCAAAGCCATAGTTATTCTTTCAAACAATTTGATCACTTTGTTTCAATTTGAGTAGATGAACAGTGATTTTCCAAACTTCTCCCTACTAGGGTTTAGGATTTGCTTTCTCTTTTCGTGAAATAATGGCTTCTAAATCTTTAAATGCGTTGTTCTAGTGACATTCAAAGCATAGTTATTCTTTCAAATAATTTGATCACTTTGTTTCAATTTGAGTAGTTGAACAGTGATTCTCCAAACTTCTCGCTTCTAAAGTTTAGGATTTGCTTTCTCTTTTCGTGAAATCGCATTTAAATCTTTCAATGCGTTGTTCTAGTGACATTCAAAGCCATAGTTATTCTTTCAAACAATTTGATCACTTTGTTTCAATTTGAGTTATGAACAGTGATTTTCCAAACTTCTCGCTTCTAGGGTTTGGATTTGCTTTCGCTTTTAGTGAAATGACTTCTAAATCTTTAAATGCGTTGTTTTAGTGACATTCAAAGCCATAGTTATTCTTTCAAACAATTTGATCACTTTGTTTCAATTTGAGTAGATGAACAGTGATTTTCCAAACTTCTCCCTACTAGGGTTTAGGATTTGCTTTCTCTTTTCGTGAAATAATGGCTTCTAAATCTTTAAATGCGTTGTTCTAGTGACATTCAAAGGCATAGTTATTCTTTCAAATAATTTGATCACTTTGTTTCAATTGAGTAGTTGAACAGCGATTCTCCAAACTTCTCGCTTCTAAAGTTTAGGATTTGCTTTCTCTTTTCGTGAAATCGCATTTAAATCTTTCAATGCGTTGTTCTAGTGACATTCAAAGCCATAGTTATTCTTTCAAACAATTTGATCACTTTGTTTCAATTTGAGTTTATGAACAGTGATTTTCCAAACTTCTCGCTTCTAGGGTTTTGGATTTGCTTTCGCTTTTAGTGAAATGACTTCTAAATCTTTAAATGCGTTGTTTTAGTGACATTCAAAGCCATAGTTATTCTTTCAAACAATTTGATCACTTTGTTTCAATTTGAGTAGATGAACAGTGATTTTCCAAACTTCTCCCTACTAGGGTTTAGGATTTGCTTTCTCTTTTCGTGAAATAATGGCTTCTAAATCTTTAAATGCGTTGTTCTAGTGACATTCAAAGGCATAGTTATTCTTTCAAATAATTTGATCACTTTGTTTCAATTGAGTAGTTGAACAGTGATTCTCCAAACTTCTCGCTTCTAAAGTTTAGGATTTGCTTTCTCTTTTCGTGAAATCGCATTTAAATCTTTCAATGCGTTGTTCTAGTGACATTCAAAGCCATAGTTATTCTTTCAAACAATTTGATCACTTTGTTTCAATTTGAGTTATGAACAGTGATTTTCCAAACTTCTCGCTTCTAGGTTTAGGATTTGCTTTCGCTTTTAGTGAAATGACTTCTAAATCTTTAAATGCGTTGTTTTAGTGACATTCAAAGCCATAGTTATTCTTTCAAACAATTTGATCACTTTGTTTCAATTTGAGTTTATGAACAGTGATTGTCAAACTTCTCGCTTCTAGGGTTTAGCATTTGCTTTCGATTTTAGTGAAATGACTTCTAAATCTTTAAATGCGTTGTTCTAGTGACATTCAATGCCATAGTTATTCATTCAAATAATTTGATCACTTTGTTTCAATTTGAGTAGATGAACAGTGATTTTCCAAACTTCTCCCTTCTAAAGTTTAGGATTTGCTTTCTCTTTTCGTGAAATCGCTTCTAAATCTTTCAATGCGTTGTTCTAGTGACATTCAAAGCCATAGTTATTCTTTCAAACAATTTGATCACTTTGTTTCAATTTGAGTAGATGAACAGTGATTTTCCAAACTTTCCCTTCTAGGGTTTAGGATTTGCTTTCTCTTTTCGTGAAATAATGGCTTCTAAATCTTTAAATGCGTTGTTCTAGTGACATTCAAAGCATAGTTATTCTTTCAAATAATTTGATCACTTTGTTTCAATTTGAGTAGTTGAACAGTGATTCTCCAAACTTCTCGCTTCTAAAGTTTAGGATTTGCTTTCTCTTTTCGTGAAATCGCATTTAAATCTTTCAATGCGTTGTTCTAGTGACATTCAAAGCCATAGTTATTCTTTCAAACAATTTGATCACTTTGTTTCAATTTGAGTTATGAACAGTGATTTCCAAACTTCTCGCTTTAGGGTTTAGGATTTGCTTTCGCTTTTAGTGAAATGACTTCTAAATCTTTAAATGCGTTGTTTTAGTGACATTCAAAGCCATAGTTATTCTTTCAAACAATTTGATCACTTTGTTTCAATTTGAGTAGATGAACAGTGATTTTCCAAACTTGTCCCTACTAGGGTTTAGGATTTGCTTTCTCTTTTCGTGAAATAATGGCTTCTAAATCTTTAAATGCGTTGTTCTAGTGACATTCAAAGGCATAGTTATTCTTTCAAATAATTTGATCACTTTGTTTCAATTGAGTAGTTGAACAGTGATTCTCCAAACTTCTCGCTTCTAAAGTTTAGGATTTGCTTTCTCTTTTCGTGAAATCGCATTTAAATCTTTCAATGCGTTGTTCTAGTGACATTCAAAGCCATAGTTATTCTTTCAAACAATTTGATCACTTTGTTTCAATTTGAGTTTATGAACAGTGATTTTCCAAACTTCTCGCTTCTAGGGTTTAGGATTTGCTTTCGCTTTTAGTGAAATGACTTCTAAATCTTTAAATGCGTTGTTTTAGTGACATTCAAAGCCATAGTTATTCTTTCAAACAATTTGATCACTTTGTTTCAATTTGAGTTTATGAACAGTGATTGTCCAAACTTCTCGCTTCTAGGGTTTAGCATTTGCTTTCGATTTTAGTGAAATGAGTTATAAATCTTTAAATGCGTTGTTCTAGTGACATTCAAAGCCATAGTTATTCTTTCAAATAATTTGATCACTTTGTTTCAATTTGAGTAGATGAACAGTGATTTTCCAAACTTTTCCCTTCTAGGGTTTAGGATTTGCTTTCTCTTTTCGTGAAATGCTTCTAAATCTTTAAATGCGTTGTTCTAGTGACATTCAAAGCATAGTTATTCTTTCAAACAATTTGATCACTTTGTTTCAATTTGAGTAGATGAACAGTGATTTTCCAACTTCTCCCTACTAGGGTTTAGGATTTGCTTTCTCTTTTCGTGAAATAATGGCTTCTAAATCTTTAAATGCGTTGTTCTAGTGACATTCAAAGGCATAGTTATTCTTTCAAATAATTTGATCACTTTGTTTCAATTTGAGTAGTTGAACAGTGATTCTCCAAACTTCTCGCTTCTAAAGTTTAGGATTTGCTTTCTCTTTTCGTGAAATCGCATTTAAATCTTTCAATGCGTTGTTCTAGTGACATTCAAAGCCATAGTTATTCTTTCAAACAATTTGATCACTTTGTTTCAATTTGAGTTATGAACAGTGATTTTCCAAACTTCTCGCTTCTAGGTTTAGGATTTGCTTTCGCTTTTAGTGAAATGACTTCTAAATCTTTAAATGCGTTGTTTTAGTGACATTCAAAGCCATAGTTATTCTTTCAAACAATTTGATCACTTTGTTTCAATTTGAGTAGATGAACAGTGATTTTCCAAACTTTCCCTACTAGGGTTTAGGATTTGCTTTCTCTTTTCGTGAAATAATGGCTTCTAAATCTTTAAATGCGTTGTTCTAGTGACATTCAAAGGCAAGTTATTCTTTCAAATAATTTGATCACTTTGTTTCAATTGGAGTAGTTGAACAGTGATTCTCCAAACTTCTCGCTTCTAAAGTTTAGGATTTGCTTTCTCTTTTCGTGAAATCGCATTTAAATCTTTCAATGCGTTGTTCTAGTGACATTCAAAGCCATAGTTATTCTTTCAAACAATTTGATCACTTTGTTTCAATTTGAGTTATGAACAGTGATTTCCAAACTTCTCGCTTCTAGGGTTTTGGATTTGCTTTCGCTTTTAGTGAAATGACTTCTAAATCTTTAAATGCGTTGTTTTAGTGACATTCAAAGCCATAGTTATTCTTTCAAACAATTTGATCACTTTGTTTCAATTTGAGTAGATGAACAGTGATTTTCCAAACTTCTCCCTACTAGGGTTTAGGATTTGCTTTCTCTTTTCGTGAAATAATGGCTTCTAAATCTTTAAATGCGTTGTTCTAGTGACATTCAAAGGCATAGTTATTCTTTCAAATAATTTGATCACTTTGTTTCAATTGAGTAGTTGAACAGCGATTCTCCAAACTTCTCGCTTCTAAAGTTTAGGATTTGCTTTCTCTTTTCGTGAAATCGCATTTAAATCTTTCAATGCGTTGTTCTAGTGACATTCAAAGCCATAGTTATTCTTTCAAACAATTTGATCACTTTGTTTCAATTTGAGTTTATGAACAGTGATTTTCCAAACTTCTCGCTTCTAGGGTTTGGATTTGCTTTCGCTTTTAGTGAAATGACTTCTAAATCTTTAAATGCGTTGTTTTAGTGACATTCAAAGCCATAGTTATTCTTTCAAACAATTTGATCACTTTGTTTCAATTTGAGTAGATGAACAGTGATTTTCCAAACTTCTCCCTACTAGGGTTTAGGATTTGCTTTCTCTTTTCGTGAAATAATGGCTTCTAAATCTTTAAATGCGTTGTTCTAGTGACATTCAAAGGCATAGTTATTCTTTCAAATAATTTGATCACTTTGTTTCAATTCGAGTAGTTGAACAGTGATTCTCCAAACTTCTCGCTTCTAAAGTTTAGGATTTGCTTTCTCTTTTCGTGAAATCGCATTTAAATCTTTCAATGCGTTGTTCTAGTGACATTCAAAGCCATAGTTATTCTTTCAAACAATTTGATCACTTTGTTTCAATTTGAGTTTATGAACAGTGATTTTCCAAACTTCTCGCTTCTAGAGTTTAGGATTTGCTTTCGCTTTTAGTGAAATGACTTCTAAATCTTTAAATGCGTTGTTTTAGTGACATTCAAAGCCATAGTTATTCTTTCAAACAATTTGATCACTTTGTTTCAATTTGAGTTATGAACAGTGATTGTTCAAACTTCTCGCTTCTAGGTTTAGCATTTGCTTTCGATTTTAGTGAAATGACTTCTAAATCTTTAAATGCGTTGTTCTAGTGACATTCAATGCCATAGTTATTCATTCAAATAATTTGATCACTTTGTTTCAATTTGAGTAGATGAACAGTGATTTTCCAAACTTCTCCCTTCTAAAGTTTAGGATTTGCTTTCTCTTTTCGTGAAATCGCTTCTAAATCTTTCAATGCGTTGTTCTAGTGACATTCAAAGCCATAGTTATTCTTTCAAACAATTTGATCACTTTGTTTCAATTTGAGTAGATGAACAGTGATTTTCCAAACTTTCCCTTCTAGGGTTTAGGATTTGCTTTCTCTTTTCGTGAAATAATGGCTTCTAAATCTTTAAATGCGTTGTTCTAGTGACATTCAAAGGCATAGTTATTCTTTCAAATAATTTGATCACTTTGTTTCAATTTGAGTAGTTGAACAGTGATTCTCCAAACTTCTCGCTTCTAAAGTTTAGGATTTGCTTTCTCTTTTCGTGAAATCGCATTTAAATCTTTCAATGCGTTGTTCTAGTGACATTCAAAGCCATAGTTATTCTTTCAAACAATTTGATCACTTTGTTTCAATTTGAGTTTATGAACAGTGATTTTCCAAACTTCTCGCTTTTAGGGTTTAGGATTTGCTTTCGCTTTTAGTGAAATGACTTCTAAATCTTTAAATGCGTTGTTTTAGTGACATTCAAAGCCATAGTTATTCTTTCAAACAATTTGATCACTTTGTTTCAATTTGAGTAGATGAACAGTGATTTTCCAAACTTGTCCCTACTAGGGTTTAGGATTTGCTTTCTCTTTTCGTGAAATAATGGCTTCTAAATCTTTAAATGCGTTGTTCTAGTGACATTCAAAGGCATAGTTATTCTTTCAAATAATTTGATCACTTTGTTTCAATTCGAGTAGTTGAACAGTGATTCTCCAAACTTCTCGCTTCTAAAGTTTAGGATTTGCTTTCTCTTTTCGTGAAATCGCATTTAAATCTTTCAATGCGTTGTTCTAGTGACATTCAAAGCCATAGTTATTCTTTCAAACAATTTGATCACTTTGTTTCAATTTGAGTTATGAACAGTGATTTTCCAAACTTCTCGCTTCTAGGTTTAGGATTTGCTTTCGCTTTTAGTGAAATGACTTCTAAATCTTTAAATGCGTTGTTTTAGTGACATTCAAAGCCATAGTTATTCTTTCAAACAATTTGATCACTTTGTTTCAATTTGAGTTTATGAACAGTGATTGTCCAAACTTCTCGCTTCTAGGTTTAGCATTTGCTTTCGATTTTAGTGAAATGAGTTATAAATCTTTAAATGCGTTGTTCTAGTGACATTCAAAGCCATAGTTATTCTTTCAAATAATTTGATCACTTTGTTTCAATTTGAGTAGATGAACAGTGATTTTCCAAACTTTTCCCTTCTAGGGTTTAGGATTTGCTTTCTCTTTTCGTGAAATAATGGCTTCTAAATCTTTAAATGCGTTGTTCTAGTGACATTCAAAGGCATAGTTATTCTTTCAAACAATTTGATCACTTTGTTTCAATTTGAGTAGATGAACAGTGATTTTCCAGACTTCTCCCTACTAGGGTTTAGGATTTGCTTTCTCTTTTCGTGAAATAATGGCTTCTAAATCTTTAAATGCGTTGTTCTAGTGACATTCAAAGGCATAGTTATTCTTTCAAATAATTTGATCACTTTGTTTCAATTTGAGTAGTTGAACAGTGATTCTCCAAACTTCTCGCTTCTAAAGTTTAGGATTTGCTTTCTCTTTTCGTGAAATCGCATTTAAATCTTTCAATGCGTTGTTCTAGTGACATTCAAAGCCATAGTTATTCTTTCAAACAATTTGATCACTTTGTTTCAATTTGAGTTTATGAACAGTGATTTTCCAAACTTCTCGCTTCTAGGGTTTAGGATTGCTTTCGCTTTTAGTGAAATGACTTCTAAATCTTTAAATGCGTTGTTTTAGTGACATTCAAAGCCATAGTTATTCTTTCAAACAATTTGATCACTTTGTTTCAATTTGAGTAGATGAACAGTGATTTTCCAAACTTGTCCCTACTAGGGTTTAGGATTTGCTTTCTCTTTTCGTGAAATAATGGCTTCTAAATCTTTAAATGCGTTGTTCTAGTGACATTCAAAGGCAAAGTTATTCTTTCAAATAATTTGATCACTTTGTTTCAATTGGAGTAGTTGAACAGTGATTCTCCAAACTTCTCGCTTCTAAAGTTTAGGATTTGCTTTCTCTTTTCGTGAAATCGCATTTAAATCTTTCAATGCGTTGTTCTAGTGACATTCAAAGCCATAGTTATTCTTTCAAACAATTTGATCACTTTGTTTCAATTTGAGTTTATGAACAGTGATTTTCCAAACTTCTCGCTTCTAGGGTTTTGGATTTGCTTTCGCTTTTAGTGAAATGACTTCTAAATCTTTAAATGCGTTGTTTTAGTGACATTCAAAGCCATAGTTATTCTTTCAAACAATTTGATCACTTTGTTTCAATTTGAGTTTATGAACAGTGATTGTCCAAACTTCTCGCTTCTAGGGTTTAGCATTTGCTTTCGATTTTAGTGAAATGACTTCTAAATCTTTAAATGCGTTGTTCTAGTGACATTCAATGCCATAGTTATTCATTCAAATAATTTGATCACTTTGTTTCAATTTGAGTAGATGAACAGTGATTTTCCAAACTTCTCCCTTCTAAGTTTAGGATTTGCTTTCTCTTTTCGTGAAATCGCTTCTAAATCTTTCAATGCGTTGTTCTAGTGACATTCAAAGCCATAGTTATTCTTTCAAACAATTTGATCACTTTGTTTCAATTTGAGTAGATGAACAGTGATTTTCCAAACTTCTCCCTACTAGGGTTTAGGATTTGCTTTCTCTTTTCGTGAAATAATGGCTTCTAAATCTTTAAATGCGTTGTTCTAGTGACATTCAAAGGCATAGTTATTCTTTCAAATAATTTGATCACTTTGTTTCAATTTGAGTAGTTGAACAGTGATTCTCCAAACTTCTCGCTTCTAAAGTTTAGGATTTGCTTTCTCTTTTCGTGAAATCGCATTTAAATCTTTCAATGCGTTGTTCTAGTGACATTCAAAGCCATAGTTATTCTTTCAAACAATTTGATCACTTTGTTTCAATTTGAGTTTATGAACAGTGATTTTCCAAACTTCTCGCTTCTAGGGTTTTGGATTTGCTTTCGCTTTTAGTGAAATGACTTCTAAATCTTTAAATGCGTTGTTTTAGTGACATTCAAAGCCATAGTTATTCTTTCAAACAATTTGATCACTTTGTTTCAATTTGAGTAGATGAACAGTGATTTTCCAAACTTCTCCCTACTAGGGTTTAGGATTTGCTTTCTCTTTTCGTGAAATAATGGCTTCTAAATCTTTAAATGCGTTGTTCTAGTGACATTCAAAGCATAGTTATTCTTTCAAATAATTTGATCACTTTGTTTCAATTCGAGTAGTTGAACAGCGATTCTCCAAACTTCTCGCTTCTAAAGTTTAGGATTTGCTTTCTCTTTTCGTGAAATCGCATTTAAATCTTTCAATGCGTTGTTCTAGTGACATTCAAAGCCATAGTTATTCTTTCAAACAATTTGATCACTTTGTTTCAATTTGAGTTTATGAACAGTGATTTTCCAAACTTCTCGCTTCTAGGGTTTAGGATTTGCTTTCGCTTTTAGTGAAATGACTTCTAAATCTTTAAATGCGTTGTTTTAGTGACATTCAAAGCCATAGTTATTCTTTCAAACAATTTGATCACTTTGTTTCAATTTGAGTTTATGAACAGTGATTGTCCAAACTTCTCGCTTCTAGGGTTTAGCATTTGCTTTCGATTTTAGTGAAATGACTTCTAAATCTTTAAATGCGTTGTTCTAGTGACATTCAATGCCATAGTTATTCATTCAAATAATTTGATCACTTTGTTTCAATTTGAGTAGATGAAGAGTGATTTTCTGATGTCGCTTTTGTTGAGCGACCAATTTAACCCTGAAATGTCATTAGTAGTATAAAGTAAATAGGGATCGTTCTATTCTGGGGATTGAGGGTACACCTGTCATTGTCAAACAATTAAACAATTAAAATTAAAACAAAGTATAATATTTACATAAATATAACAAAATATATACATATTTACGAAAAAGGGGGGATTTTTGATTTTTGGTTTTCGAAAATTAAACTAAGTTAAGAAAATAATTAAAATGCAAAAACATAAAAATACAAATGGGATGCGAGAACAAAGATCAAATTCGAAACTCATGATTAAAATTGATTTAAGTTCATCATTGTTCATCATAGTCATGCAAGAGGAGTTGATCATGTGAAACGTTCAAAAGCAAACAATTTCCCATATTTTACTTTCAACGCTAATGATGCACTCGAAAGGAAGCGCATAATTTAACCCTGAAATGTCGTTAGTAGTACGTAATAAATAGGGATCGTTCTATCCCGGGGATTGAGGGTACACCTGTCAATGTAGGACAAACAAACAATTAAAATTAAAACGAAGTATAATATTCACAAAGATATTCACAACTATAAACATTATTTACGAAAAAGGGGGGATTTTGTTTTTGGTTTTTCGAAAATAAATTAAGTAAAGAAAACAATTTAAAATGCAAAAACATAAAAACACAAATGGAATGAGAGAACAAAGATCAAAATCGAAACATATGATTAAAATTGATTCAAACCCTAATATTGTTCATCTAAATCATGAGAAAGGAGTTGATCATGTGAAACATTCGAAAGCAAATGAATTCCCATTTTTTACTTTTCAATGCTAATTAACCTAAGCGAAAGCACCTAGATTAATCCTATCAAACATGCAATCAAACCCTAGAAAGCTAGTCAATCATGTCATGTTTAACGCATTACACATAGAGAAAGGCTATCAACTCAAGTGTACAACTTAGTATGGAAAAGTCCACCTAATTGCAATCCTCGTTAATTAAATTCGATCTTTGTACAAAACCTTTACTACTTTGATTCAAGTTTACACAAAACGAAAAGTCGATTTCATGTTCTTAAACCTAGCACCAATTATATTAAAACCCTAAGTGTTTGCAACCACATAAGATTAAAATACAAAAGTTATCTATAACGCAAATTTAATTAAACAAACCCACATAAGCAACTCTCGAATCACAATAATATGAATCTGAAAATTCTCAATTAATCATAAAAATTCCAGAAATTAATATTTGTTCAAACACATATGTCAACTAGTTCATAACCAACGAAATTCAAAGCAAAGGTTACAAAGGAGAATCGGATTACACCGTGAGATGGGGATGGTGATGAACGATTGATGTGGTGGTCTCTTGAATCTCGAAAGCAAGCTTCAAGTTGGAGATGGATGATGGATGCTCACGGCTATGCTTCTTCTCCCTTGGCCTTGCTTGAACTCGTGGAGATGACTAGAGGATGGAGAAACTCACGGCTATGCTAAGAAGATTTTCTGATTTTTTTTCTAAAGTGTAAATTGTATGGGGGAGAGGAACCTTTCTCAACGTCAAAGAGGTGGGTATATATAGGAGCAGGCAAGGCTTCATGAATTTAGTTTCCAAGGAATTTTCTGGTTGCACCACACAGCTCCAACCAATGAATTAATGCCACGTCAGCTCTGCTATGTCATCCAACCAATAAGAAACCTCCAATTTAACACCTTGATTTAGCGAGATTATTTTTGAATTAATTGCATGATTATTTTCTGATTTATCTCCTCAAATAACTATCCAATCATGCCACACAGCTTCGACCAATCACAGAATGCCATGTCAGCTCTGTTGAGTCATCCAGCCAATCAGAAGCCTCCAAAATAAATCCCATAATCTTTCCAAATATATTATTGCTGATTTTCCCAAGATTTAATCTGATTTTTCTCTTAATTTTCGGCCAAAATACTCTTGAGTGAAAATAGGAATGAATCTGGACTTGTTTTGGACTTTTTCTCCCTTAAATCTCTCCATGGCATCATTATCCTTGATCCTCTCTTGATTTTTGACATTAACTCCATAATTTCCCATGGCAAAATCAGCTTTAATTCCCCATAATATCTCCCACGTCATCATGTGGTCTCCTAATGCCTTCAGGTTTCCTAGCCTCATCAGGATTCCTGCGTTGACTGGGATTCCTAGTCGGACCAGGAAAACTCCATTTCTTCATTTCAGCTCCATTTATTCTCCATTTATTTCAATGTACCTATAAAATAAAAACTAAATTAAAATGATTAAATAAAGGAAATAACTAAGAAAAATATGAGGAAATAATTATTAAAACGTCGCATAAAAATGCTCCTATCAAATTCCCCACACTTAGCTTTTGCTTGTCCCTTAGCAAAATCAAAATAAAGACACAAACTTAGACTCAACGAAAACTGAAAGAAACAAATACAAAACGTTACGACATACAAGGACTCTATTGCCTTTCAACATTTTGTCTCAGAAATCTCTTACTTTCACAACATCAAGATCAGCACTCAACCAAGAATCAATGTTTAAGCATTCGAGAGTTAATTAAAACATATAATCCACACATACACAAGTAGGACTTGGTTGTAACAATGGTGATGGGGTGGAGCTCAGCATGCTTCAGACAAGTATGATTCATATCCTCACAAGGTATATCCACTCTTTCTTCTCTCAGAATTCAAGGCAATGCTTAAAAGCTTATAATCACTCAATTATATGTGAGAGAAAATATTTTGAGGCAATCAAATAGCTCACATATATAAGAAACGAAAAGCACTTTGTGAATATAATAATTTTTTTTTTCAAAGATCTCATGAAAGATATCAACTACTTGCACAGATAGACCCAAGCCATATGTTCAACTCTTGTAACTCATCTCCACATCAAAGGCTGTCCCATCTTAAGGATCAAGAAGGTCTTCTCAAAGGTTGTAATGGGGCTAAGTCTCAAGGTTTTAAGAAATTAAAGGTAAGGATTTTAACAAAGTGTCCTAAAAACCTAGCAGAGCTCATGCAAATGTAGAGAGACTTCTAGAAATCCACCAAGGCAAAACAAGAGGGCTAAATATCTTCATGTTGGGCCCAAACTTCATTCTAATCTTCCTTTGATCTCTAGTGAACTGGACAAAGACCAAATTTTCCAATAGTGGGCCTTCAATTCAAAGTAAACTCCAAATCCTCCAAGTATGGGGGACTAAAATCCATAAACATTTTTTTTTTCTTCTTCATTTTTTTTTCATTCTTTTTTTTTTTTTTACAACTTTCACACAATTTTTCTTTTTCATGGACAAGTCTACCCCCACACTTGAATTTACACCTCTTCTCAATCTTCATTCTTGCGCCAAATCCATGTAGTAGTCTCAAAAGATAGCTCCACTAAGTTCTTAGAACAAAGGGTAGGATTGTAACTATACTAAGGTTCAGGGTTAAGGATTTTAAGGGTGATGAAAGAAAAGGCTTAACGTAGGCTCAAAGGGGTTTATCTAGGGGAGTCCCACGACGGGCACAAATAGGGACACAATTTTATTGGCAATGGTGATAATTCCTAGGGTGCCTCTATCCTTTCCAGAATCAGGGCATGTATTGATAAAAGTCTCAACAGCACAAGAGTGAATTCTAGCATTCTCTAGTCCATCAAACTTAATCTATGGCAAGCAGTCAATCAAATGAAAGAATAATGAGATCATCAAAACATCGCCAAGAAATTAAGAATATATTCTTTTTAATTATCACTCCAAGAAAAAGGGACATGGGCTCAATTATCTCACATGGGCTTTATGAATCAAAACTCATCCTAACATGCTCATATTTTGTACCAAGGTCACGAAATCCATATCCACTACACATGCATATATTTTTCATATATCTCAATTAACCAAAGAATACCATTTAAAATCATCTCAATATTGTGATCCTCTCTTAGCCATAATTTCGGAGATATAGAATCATCCTAGACAGTTGAAAGGCAACCTATGGCTCAATAAATAAAAGCAACAAATTTTTTTAATTTTTGACATTTTTCGATTTTTTTTGTATTTTCCAATATATATGACTCAAAATAAAAGACTCAAATATAAATCCCTTCCCCCACACTTAAATATTGCATTGTCCTCAATGTAATCAATCATAAGCATGCAATGAAATAATAAGCATAGATAGAAGACATTTATGAAACAAATCCTAAAAATAAAAACAAAAGAGAAAAATTAAAAAAAATAAAAGAGATAGGGAAAGAGAAAGCAAATCTGTGTTTGTAGACTCCTTCACAGCTACTTCTGAATTGGGTTGCCTCCCAAGCAGCGCTTGAGTTTAACGTCTTTCAGCCAGACGGAATAGAAATTAAAAGTTAGTAATGATTACAAGTAAGAATAATTAAACAAGTATAATTAGCAAGTACATAGTACATAAGACACAAGTTAGGTACACAAGTGAGTAAAAAAAACATGAAAAATATTTACACAAATGTTTTTTTTTTGTACCTTAGTGTATCACAACATTTCTTTTGTTACAAATATCATTGATATCGAATCTAATTCCAAGCGGTAAATCAAGTGGACGTGCGGCCCAAGTATAGTCGCCTAGACACAAACTCCCTTTCACATCCTTTGGGCAACCTTACTGAAATGGCAGGTAGGGGAGGACGAACACGAGAGGAAAAATCCATTTTGGCATGAGCTACTCCCACATAGTGGTTTAGGCCCATTTGTAAGCACTTCTGGATTCAGAACCCGTCATGAACGTTGTCCCCTTCCTAGACACATTCCACATAGGCTATACTTACTAAGATGAAAAGGTCCTAAGTGTGAAGACAGTTCAACAAGTGTTAATAAAGGCCGCCCTAACCTTAAGGGACCTGAACTAGGTACCAATAAGGGTTTAGGCCAATATTAACAAACGCGACTTCACCTATTCCTCTCAATACACAACTTACAATTAAAAACTCGTTTTCAACAATATAAAAAAAAAGATCTTAGTTAATTTAAATTAAATTTTAAACAATTTATATACAACAATTATAAACAAAAACAAGTGATTTTTCAATCCCCGGCAACGGCGCCAAAAATTGATGCACTCGAAAGGAAGCGCATAATTTAACCCTGAAATGTCGTTAGTAGTACGTAATAAATAGGGATCGTTCTATCCCGGGGATTGAGGGTACACCTGTCAATGTAGGACAAACAAACAATTAAAATTAAAACGAAGTATAATATTCACAAAGATATTCACAACTATAAACATTATTTACGAAAAGGGGGGATTTTGTTTTTGGTTTTTCGAAAATAAATTAAGTAAAAAAACAATTAAAATGCAAAAACAAAAACAAATGGAATGAGAGAACAAAGATCAAAATCGAAACATATGATTAAAATTGATTCAAACCCTAATATTGTTCATCTAAGTCATGAGAAAGGAGTTGATCATGTGAAACATTCGAAAGCAAATGAATTCCCATTTTTTACTTTTCAATGCTAATTAACCTAAGCGAAAGCACCTAGATTAATCCTATCAAACATGCAATCAAACCCTAGAAAGCTAGTCAATCATGTCATGTTTAACGCATTACACATAGAGAAAGGCTAT